>NC_083890.1:30056482-30356482 GCF_032452875.1 Bos javanicus | reverse complement strand
GAAACATTTTCGGTTTAGAAGCCCTGCAATGGTTTTGATATTCTAAGCTCAAAATGACAAATGATGTAAATTTCAATGGTTTACAAAGAATGGGTAAATGAGTTAGTTACTTGTCATTGATCAAAAAGCTGTCCACTATTCCTAAATGCCTCAAAATTTTAATCTATTCGATTGGATGATCCAGTGAGAGGCAAATTTTGGAGGCAATTGATTAGCTTTAGGAGTTGATTGAGATTAGCATAACATAATGAAAAAACAGTTACGAATGAAGATGAAAGAAATCGAGAAGCTATTTTCTGGACGTTTGTATTCGCTGGTTGTGGGCGAGTTTCTGAATCCGGGAGAGCAGCTGGAATTTTGAAAAGCACTCTCTCTGGTGGATTTTCTAGTTTCACTGCTTTGGGAGAAGGGAGATCGCCAGAAATACTGGCAGGGTAATTGAATCTTGGGCCTAGGCGAGCTCCGGACTGCCTGATCTCCCCAGCGCCTCCACCTCTCTTTAGCTACGAATTTACAATTTGTCTGGGGTTTGCTAAGAAAGAAAATAGGGGAAGGCTAGATCATTAAAGGAAAACTGTCAAAAACTAAGAAACAGGCAAAGTATTGAGCATGTCTGAATGCGCACCTGAGAAATTTACTGATAACTACTTGAGGAAAAGCGGATCCTGTTATTCTCCTGACTTTTGACAGTTTCATGCCTTTGTGATAACTAGCTTCTGTCTGACAGTACTGGGGCACGAAGCTTTGTTACTTGGTTTGTCTAAATAACAGTCACAGGTGTATTGCTTATTATTTCCTTCTCATTTCTTATAAAAGTTCAGTGTGCATTTGAACTCTTCACAAATTTCCAAATAGAAATCATGGTGTCCCTGATCTTACTCTACAAACAGATGGTGTTTTTATGATCATGTTAAATGAAACAGTAGTACTCTTTCTAACTAATTGCACATTTCCTGCTCTCCCCCAACCCCCAAATATAAATCCCCAAATTTCAAAACCTCTTTGAGCTGGGACACTCCTTTGTTAGTTTGCCAACAGTCTTCTTATGTTAATACATTTTAACACCTATGTAATATCAATTTATATAAGAAATTTTATTTTTCTCTAAGCATAAAAGTAGTAGTTTGTTGAATTTCTCTGTATACTGAAGCTGTTTTGTGTTTTTTTTTGCTTAATGTTTCAGAGGAAATCAACCTATAGGCCTGATGGCAAACACCTCTTTTTTTTTTTTTTTGGCAAACACCTCTTGAACAACATCTTCTTTTAATGATATTTTGTCTCCTTTCTATGTAGCAAGAATCTTTTGCTTCATTTCTTTTTAATATCTGTTTTTTAGAGAGGAGTCTGAGTAGAAGCCTTAAATGTGTTTAATGCTCTTCTAAATATTAAAACTTTTCCACATAAACTTGATTGGATTAGAGACAAAGGACTCTTCTTTGAAAGCTACCTGAATTTTCTTCTTCTGCGTGGAGATCATTTCTCCCTCACCTCTTTCTCTCTGCTTGCATTTCTCACTTCTTCATGAATCTCTGTCTTCCCTCCAGGAGAGGGCCTGTTGGAGGAAATGGGTTGCAGGTTCAATCTTGACCCTGGCCTCCCTCCACCCAAACTTTCCTTATTACACTTCTCACCAGGTCTGTCTCACTCCAACATACATTCCTCAGTGCATTCATAAATTCTTCCAACCAGGCCTTTCCAGATCTATGCTAAGTTAGCTCTTCCAACTAAATGTGAATGCAGCCCTCCTTTATTTACAACCCTGAGTTATAATTACCTGATGAATGTTTGCCTTCCCTGGTAGTTCTGAGGGTGAGGATAGCACTGGTCAAATGTTTCTACTGAATACTCAGTGTACAGCTTAGCGCCCAGGTGCCCAGGATCAATACTTGTTGAATGAATGAGTGGGCTCCTGATGCCCAATCTTTGATATAGTCAGTTTATCTCAATTTATTTCTTCAATTTTCTTTTTTCCCCTTGTTAGTTTACCATGTAGGAATGCAAACCCCAGAAAGAGAAAACTGGTCTCTAAATTGATGCCTTTGATGGATCAAGATGATGCTGATGAAGTATTAAACTAGTTAGTACCTAGCAGGAGGATATCACTGCTCTTTGTGTTTGAGGGTTAAACTTGTCACAAAGTGGTCAGTTTCCATCAAATTATGTCCATATTGCCATCCAGGACTGATGGGAGTACATATTAATAATACTGATAGTGGAGGAGAGTCTACTGGTGTTGTGAGGGACCGAGAGGGAGAACCACGGAGAGGGCTCGAAATGACACAGCAGATGAGAAAAGAGGCTCCTAGCTTGGGATATACAGAGAAACTAGGGAAAGAAGCTTTAGGAAGAGTAGGGGGTGACTATGTTGCTTTTGCTCTGTTGAGAACCCTTTTTCTTAGAGATTTTCCTAAGGTAATCTCCTTAGAAAATAACACCTGGTAATTGATAAATTATTGCAGCTAAGGATAATGCATGTATGCAGCCTAAGTCACTTCAGTCATGTCTGACTCTGCGACACCATGGACTGTAGCCCGCCAGGCTACTCCTCTGTCCATGGGATTCTCCAGTCATGAATACTGGAGTGGGTTGCCATGCCCTTCTCCAGGGGATCTTTCCGTCCCAGGGATGGAACCCGCCTCTCTTTATAGTTTTGATTCAAACCTCGGCGTTTCAAAATGAACCGCCCAGTGCCTTTGGTCCTGGGGGCATTTCTGCAGAGACCGCGTTCGTCCTGAGAACTGGGCTCTGTGCTCCTTTCGTCGGGTTGTCTTCCCCCCCTAGCTTCCCCTCATCCAAAACCACTCCTGGACTCTCAGCTGTGTCGCGGCTGCGGGGGACATCACCGTCCACCGCGGACCTGCAACCCACACGACCACCTGCAGCTCTTTCCTCCCGGGTTGGTTACAAACGGGCGGGCGGCTCGGATCCCCTGATTTCCTTCCCCGCTACTCCCAACTGTGGGGAAATAGGGTATCAGGGATCAGGCTGGGTGGTGGTTGAACGCCAGGCAGAATTCTATGGCAGTATTGGTGAGGAGAACGCCAGATAAATGTCCTAGAACGGGAACGTGACGGAACCGTAAAGGGAAGACTATCAGTCTTAGTAAAAATGAAGAAGAAACACACGCCGGAAGAGGTAGCGTGGCCGAGCGGTCTAAGGCGCTGGATTAAGGCTCCAGTCTCTTCGGGGGCGTGGGTTCGAATCCCACCGCTGCCAGAGCTGTTTTCTTTATTGTGAGATTGCGTGATGTTAGACGACTTTTCTTCATGCCCGAAGTGGGCAGTTCTAATATTCTACAAAGTCAGTCCTTATCTTCCCCCATTTTGACTTCTGTTTACCCAAGGGCCATAGGTAACTACCCCAAAACAATGCTCAACGGAAAACATGCGCTCAAATAATCTCTTAGTCTATACATTGGTGTTCAGTCTATTTGAGCGGCCAGTGTATTTTCGGCATCATTCTAGGCCCTGAGGATGCAACAATCAATAACACAAACAAAAAGTGCTTTTATGCATACAATCCTTATTACAAACAAATGACTGGATGTTAGATTCCTGGGAATGCCCTGCAATTCAATATAGATCCTGTCAGTGCCTCCGAGGGAATAATTTATACTGAAAATAGTCACTATCCTTTCTCCAGCCTCTCTCAGCTCACTTCCTTCGTGTCCTTCTCTAATTTGGAAATACTTATAGGATGGGAATGGAGAAAAGTATCAAAATCGTCTTTTTTCGGCTCCTTGTTTGAAAAATCTTTTCTTGACCTGAGGGCATACAAACATTTTCCGAAATTTACAACTATATAGCAGAGTCGAGTCTATCCTAATTTCCCTGGAAGAAGAAATGACAACCCACTCTACAGTTTTTGCTTGGCAAATCCCATGGACAGACGAGTCTGGTGGGCTACAGTCCCTGAGGTCTAAAAAAGAGTCAGACACAACTGAGTAACTGAGCATTCACCCCACTTTGCTGCTGCTGCTGCTAAGTCGCTTCAGTCGTGCCCGACTCTATGCGATCCCATAGACGGCAGTCCACCAGGCTCCCCCGTCCCTGGGATTCTCCAGGCAAGAACACTGGAGTCGGTTGCCATTTCCTTCTCCAATACATGAAAGTGAAAAGTGAAATTGAAGTCGCTCAGTCGAGTCCGACTCTTGGCGACCCCATGGACTGCAGCCTACCAGGCTCCTCCGTCCATGGGATTTTCCAGGCAAGAGTTCTGGAGTGGGTTGCCATTGCCTTTTCTGTCACCCCACTTTAGGATTCTTTTAAAATGTGCTGACTTTTCCACAGGTAAAATATCCTAAACTTCTTAAGCGTTTTTTCATAATGTTCATTTTCAGTATTAAAGAAGTATCAAAAGATTCCTGGAGTTTGAGCTAGTAATTTGGGGGTTTTTACTGCAGGACTGAGAGTCAGTTGGGAGTCTTAAAGGCAGTTGTACACCTGAAGTGAACAAAATATTGTAATAAACTATACTTCAATAAAAACAAATAAAGCCAGGTGTCACAATCATAGGACTATTTTAGGGAGACAACAGTCATGTTGAAGATGGACTCATGAGGATGAAGTCTACTCTATCTGGGCCCAATACAGAGGTTGCTCAACTTTCACAATGGGATGTCAGGCTTGCCACCTCCTTCAGTTAATCAGTGTTTGAAAGACATGACTGTGCAGTCAATAACACAAAACAGCAACACTCCAGAATTGTCCAGAATTTAACTGGAATTGAAACTTTGCCAGATTCTGTTAGAAGATGGACTAAAGAAGCGACATGAAAGGATGCACTTGAGGGTTCTCATGATAGGCTAAGGACTTTTGAGTCCAAAATCTAAATGCACGTCATAATTTGCAGGTGAAATAAACATCCTGAACATGTATATACATTTTACAAAAGCATGTACGCTGTTGTAATTAATGAAACCTCAGATTTCTGGAGAACATGACAACACTTTGCCATCAGCATTAAAGTACAACTACTTGTAGTACGTGTATGCATGAGGTGTTGGTGAAAAGTTTTCATCATCAAATAAGGGGTCTTCATACTTAAAAAAGACTGGAAAAGCACTCTGAATTCTCCAGACACATCCTGAACTCTGTTCTTAAGTCACACTGTATCTATCATCTGAAAACCACATATACAGAGTTTCATCTTCCATAGAAGCAATTTTAGAGTTAGAGCCGAAATGTTTTCATCTCAGTTTTCTTCAACAAACTATATAAGAAATGCCTATATAAGGAACATGCTCTAATATACTGTAGACACTGAACTTGAAGACCAATGTTTAATCTGTCTATTGTGTAATAAGCCATGTAATTCCCTTTGGAATTTGTTACTAGGAAATTGTATATCTTGGACTCTGTCCAATTAGCTAAGGTGTAACCATTTCCCAAAATGTTTTCTGTGCAACAAGAGGGCATGAAGGTGCTCCTCCAAACAGGATTCTTTTTGTCCTTCCCTTTGGGAAAGCAATGCTTCTTACAGTTCCTTTGTTTAAGATTTAGAAACGACATCAGCATATTATAAACCCTGAGAAGTCTTTAAGGGAAGAAAAATCCCCACCTAGCCAGCATTTCCTAAACGTGTTAGTTTTAAAAAAAATTAGCTTGTAAAACACCTTTGACAAATACTGGGTAACCCACTGCTCATCTCTTTCTTGACCAGTCAGGGAACTTAGAACTAAATTTAATTCTCAATTATGGTCATTATGTTAACTGACACACACTTGCATCCTCTTCTAGGATTTTCAATTTCTATCTTAGTAGCCTTATTGAACGTGGTGGTTTAGTTGCTTAGTCGTGTCTGACACTTGTGATCCCACAGACTGTAGCCCATCAGGCTCCTCTGTCCATGGGATTTTCCAGGCAAGAATACTGGAGTGGGTTGCCATTTCCTTAGCCTTATTGCATGTGTATATTTAATTCTGTCTGCAGTAAGAATCAGTAACATTTGAAAGAGAAAGGATAGATGTTAAGAGACACTGAAAGACTTGAAAAGATATACATTTATTAATCCTTGTGAAAGAGCATTTCATATGTCATGCAGATAGATAAAACAAATATTTAAGAAATCAACACCTTGAAGACCTTTTAGTACATTTATAACAAAGTGGGACAGGCTTCATGCTCTTCCATATGTAAACTTCCACTTGAGCTGTGTACTCTTGACTTCTCAGTGTGTACTCAGTCACATCCAACTCTTTGCAACCCCATGGACTGTAGTTTACCAGGCTCCTCTGTCAATGGTATTTTCCAAGCAAGAATATTGGAGTGGGTTGCCATGTAGTGCTCCAGGGGATCTCCCTGACCCAGGAACTGAACCTGCATCTCTTGCATCTCCTACATTGGCAGGTGGATTCTTTACCACTGCAACACCTGGAAAGCTCACACTTGATTTCTATTTATTTGTAATTTAAAAAATCTGCCTTTGCCTTGTCTTCCTTCCTCTGCTGAATCTCAGAAATTCTGAATTTATATAGAAGAGTACCATTTAAGCTTTAATTTAAAATTTGCTGGAACTTCCCTGGTGGTCTAGTTGTTAAGACTCCTTACTTCCACTTAAGGGGCACAGGGTTGGTTCTTAGTCAGGGAACTGAGAACTGTGGCCAAAAAAAAAAAAAAAAAAAAAAACTTACTAAAAGTGATCAATGTTTATTAATCAAAAAAATGTTCTGTGTTAAACTGAGGTATAGCCTCACATTCAAGAAATGTGGTACAGGATTACAGAAATTGCTCAGAGAAGTCTGAGCATTCAGCAGGCATTTGTTTAGAATTTACCAGTTACAGGATCCGTGACAGGTTTCTTAATTTTTTTAATGCCTCAATTTCCTCATCCCACAGGGACGTTGTATGATTAAATTATTTAAAACTGTAAAGAATAGTGCCTGGCATGTGTAGGGCACTAGTATGTAGTATTACAGTACTATTATTGATAGACAAAATCTTGGAAGTGAATGTGCTCACCAAAGAAACACTGAATGGGAAGGTCAAGGACAAAGGCTTGAGAGATCTCACAATTAGAGGGGTCAGGGAACCAGGAAGAACCAACACAGGAGACAAGAGTGATCAGTATAAGAAGTAGAAGAAGAAATGATAAAGTGTAAACACCAGAATCAGTACTGTCAGGTGTTGGTGGTCAAAATATTGATGAATGAAAAGGTCTGAGAACCAGTTACTGGAGAGATTTCCCACTCTCTCCACGTTTGTGGGTTTCCCACACTCTATGTTTTCTTTTCTTATGTCTAGTAAGATTTGAGCTCACTCTGAAAGCTTTTCCACACTCCTCACATATATAAGGTTTCTCTCCAGTATGAACTCGCTTGTGTCCAATCAGGGCCGAACTCTGACGGAAAGACGTGCCACACTCATGGCAGGTAAATGGCTTCTCACCCGTGTGGATTCTTTCATGCTGTCTCAGGACTGAGCTCTGATGAAAGACCTTTCCACACACCTCACACCTGTAAGGTTTCTCTCCGGTGTGGATTCTTTGATGATTGGTCAAGTTTGATTTCCCACTGAAAGCTCGACCACAGTCTGAACATTTATAAGGTTTCTCTCCGGTGTGGACTCTTTGATGGATGGTAAGGCAGTGTTGATCTTGGAAAGTTTTCCCGCAATCCCCACATCGATGGGGCTTCTCCCCAGTGTGTCCTCGTTCATGAGCCCGGCATTTACAGTTATGATGAAAGGTTTTCCCACACTCCTTACACTTATAAGGCTTCTCTTTGGTGTGGATTCTTCTATGTTTGGTGAGCTCTGCTTCGTTGCTGAAGGCTTTTCCACACTGAGGGCACTCACAATGTTTCTCCTGAGTGTGGAGTCTTCTGTGTTTGCTTAGGTCTGAGCTCCAGCTGAAGGCCCTCCCACACTCATTGCACTCATAAGGTCGCTCCCCAGTGTGGACTCTTGTGTGTTTGATGAGGTCTGAACTCCCGCTGAAAGCCTTCCCGCACTCCTCACATGCATAGGGTTTCTCCCCAGTGTGGCTCCTGCTGTGGATGATGAGGGAATGCTTAAACTGAAAGGCCTTCCCACAGTCACTGCATTCGTAAGGCTTCTCTCCTGTGTGGATGATCTGATGCATCCTGAGACAGTACCTGGTCTTGAAGGCCTTCCCACAGTCACTGCACGGGTGTGGCTTCTCCCCACTGTGGGTTTTTTTATGTCGGCAAAGAGCGGATCTACTACTGAAGGCCTTCCCACACTGGGTACAGTTAAAGGGTTTCTCCCCTGTGTGGATTATCTGGTGCATGGAAAGTTGATTTTTGGTCTTGAATGCTTTCCCACACTCATTACACACATAGGGTTTCTCGCCAGAGTGAATTCGCTCATGGAGAATTAAGTCAGAATGCCAACTGAAGTTTTTGCCACATCGGGTGCATTCATGCTGTTTCTTTTCCGTAAGAACTCCATACAGAATACATTCTGAGTTTGGACTGAAGTGTTTTATAAGTCCCTTCTGGTTCTTTCCTTTCCTGAAAGTCACTTTATCACAGCTTTCTTTCTCTTCTCTCCATTTCTCTCTCACAGGCATTTCCCATTGATTCTCTAATTTGACATCTTGTACACAAACTTCTCCAACCTCTGGATCCTGGGAAACAACTTTTAGGAGACTTTTAAATTTCACCCAGCATACTTCTCCATTTTCAAAAACCTCCTGTTCTGATCTTGCCTTCTCACTCTCAGGCCATGTCTTGGCAGCTGATACTTAAACAAGAAAATAAAATTGTCAGATAGAGGAAAGGAGATAAGTGAGTTGGACAGGGGAAGCAATGGTAAGTTGTTGGAAGAGTAAATGACTTTCTCACGCTTGAAGAATTGCTAACATTATGGCAAAGGTCAAAGGAGGCTGAAACACTGAAAAGTACGAAGATATTCAAAACTGAGTAAACCTGACATAAATCCTTCCAAAGTCTACCCATGTTCTAGAATCTCCTAGTTTCGCAAACTATAACTTCATACACTTAAGCCCCTAAACAGGAAACTGGAAATCATTTTCAACTCATTCTAATACTCACTAACATTTTACAAATGTTACAGGTGAAGTGAGCTGCAGAGGTGGCGCTCAAGTGCCAGTGCAGCCCCCTTTGTAAGGATATGTCTGCTTTGTTCCTGACAGTGGACCTTGGAGAGCCATATTTCTGTGGTGTACCTCTGCCCACTTGGGTAGGACAGGTTAGATCTGGGGAAGACCTGATCCAAACCAGACCAGATTCTCTCCTCATGAACTCTGGAATCATGATGTGAAAGCAGGTAAGGCCCGGCTCTGAAGACGGCTGGATCTTTAGCACTTAAATTTGAGTGGTGTTGGGATATGGGTGCTGTATAGGGGATGGAAAGCTCTGTCACTGGGACTGACAAGCAGAGATTGATCTGCCAAGAAAGAAGAATGGAGCAGACCCACAGAGTAGCAGAGAAGACAGCTGGAGAGCAGGGCCTGATGGCATTCCAGCCCTTCTTAAGCCTCCTGTATACTTGCTCTTAAGTTCTTTGACACCCTGAATAATAAGTAAATTTGTTTTCTCTTGCTTAAGCTAGCTTGAGTTAATTTTTACTATTGGCAACCAGAGTCCAAATCTATCTTTTATTATCTCCTAACTCTATCCCTTCTTCATTTCTATTTCTAGTGCATTCTCACTAGCTAACTTCAATACCCCTCAAAAGTCCTTTAGTCTGCTTCCTCTCTAATCCATCTTGTACACTGCTTCTAGATTATTCCTTCTAAAAATCAAATCTAATCACATCACTTTTTAGCTTAAAACACTTCAATGGTGCTCCATAGTTAACCAGACAGGAAGTAAAATGTACAGTCAAGAGCCCCAGCTCACTGTCCTAGTTCTGACACCTAACAACTGTGCCAACTTGGGAGGATGATGTAACTTCTCTCTGTGACCCATTGTTTTTATCAGCAAAATGGGGTCTAGGTTACCCATGATAATGAAATGAGTCAATGTATGTAAAGCACCTGCAACACTGAAATAAGTACTTAATCATCTTACCTGTTAGTATAAGAATAAAGTTCAAGGTCTGTAGATTACCAAAAACTCATTCAGTCATGATCTTGCCCCTGTCCACTGCTCCTGTAGTGTCTCCACTGGCTACTACAAGTCCTTTGCTCTGGTCATACTGAACTATTCACAGTTCACATTCTTATTCCCCTCTGCCTAGAAGGACTCTCCCCTCCTTCAACGAAATGACCTCACTTATTCCACATAACTTAGTTCAGTTGTCATTCCTCCTGCAGTCTTTTGGTCCCCAGGTCAGATTTAGGTGTTTTTCCTCTCTGTTTATGTATATCAGGTGCTTATCCTTATTTATATATCTCAGTAACTCCCATTATACTGGACTGTATAATTACTTCTTTTTTTTTTAATTTTCCATAAAGATACTTTTATTTATTTTTTAAATTTTATTTTATTTTTAAACTTTACATAATTGTATTAGTTTTGCCAAATTACTTCTTTACCTATCTGCCTTCCCCACTAGAAAACAAGCTTCTGGAAGTCAGGGCCCATATCTTATCTGACTGTCTATCTGTAGAACCTTATGTAATAGCTGGCACATAACAGTTGCCCAATTATGCTTTTTAGATGGAAGGTAGGACAGAAGAGTAGGTATTTGGATAGGGAAGCTGGAGTTGCTGTGTCAGCAAAGGACAATTTTTTTTGAATGATAAATGTAGAAAATAGTTTAAATGAAGAGCTGGTAATATTTCATGACTCACTACATAAGAGGTTCAGGGAATGGAAAGAAAAGTAAGAAAGAGGTAGAACCAGATATAGAAATAGGGAGAGCTTAATGAAGAGACAGCCTTGGAGGGAGAGATGAGTTTGTCTTTAGATATGCTGCTTCCTAGATGACAATGCAATATTCAAATAAAAATCAGGAGTTAGAAACATGAGACTGCTGCCCAGGAAAGAGGTAAAGGTTAGCACTGTCAGTGTGGCAGGCATCCAGCTTCACAACAAGAGAGAATAGAAAAAGACAAGGGTCAAAGGCTCAGGGCTCTGAAAGAGGGAAGGTCCAGAAAAAACAAACTAACAAAACCCCCTGAAATGCAGAGGCAGAAAAGCAATGTTCTCTGAGCATTGCAGTAAATGATACACAGAGGGCAGATAAATTGTCAGAGCCTTTTTGCAAGAAATCGAAAAAATTCTATTAGATATGTTGCAAAGAGCCAATTAGATAATGACAGAATAATTACCCAAATAGTATGTTTTCTCTGCCTTTAAGATTTCCTAAATAGATTCCCTCTGGGCCCTTGAGGATGGATGGCCCACCACTAAGAACATTCTATAATCATTTTGTCACGTGGAACACACAAGGGGACAGACAGCTTCTCTAGCACTCACCTGGATAGGAGCAGCTCAGGAACTCCCAGTCCTGTCGATCCTGAACATAGGGCTCTGCCCCTTGCTCCAGACGGGAGATCAAAGGTGGTTTAGAAAATGAAAATCCTGGTTGTACAGAGGAAGAAGGAATAAGTGTGTATAGCAACAAAGAACTGTCCTAACATTTACCTTGATCCCTCTGTTTGCATATGAAAATAGGAAAGAAATGTTTATTTGGGCAGAGAAAAGGGTTTATTCAGGGGTCTGGTAACCTGTAAATGAAACAGGTTGAAGGACTTTCTCAGAAGTCAATACTCACAAAGGCAAAGAAAGAGTTTCTGGAAAACTGTTGGTTGGTTATATTTTCCCTGTTCTTTTTAGGAGAATGGGAGTTTGTAGAGGAAGGCTAATCTGCTTTCAGCCACTAGGAAGGAGTTCATGACTAGGTGATGGATACAGAGCATTTAATAGAAAATGAGAGGCTTAAGGAGGCAAGAATCTAGGGAGAACAGAAGCTAAGCATTTCTGTTCTATTCAGAGAGAGTTTCATTTCAGAGAATCAGAAAACAGCAACTAAGTTACATCTTGCTATGTAAACAGGGACAACTCAAAACTAATTTGGGAGGAAGATGCTGATGATAAAGAACAAGGGCTCTGATTTTCAATATGAGACCCCATACTCATCAACAAAGCAATGAAAAGAAAAAGGAAGGGAGAAAGTACTAAGCCAAGTGCAGGGAACGTTCTTACCAAGTGACACCATGTTCCCATAATTTTCCAACATCACATCTTTATAGAGGTGTCTTTGAGCGTGGGTCAGACACTGCCACTCCTCATGACTGAAGTTCACAGCTACATCCTCAAATGTCACTGACTCCTGAAACAACATGTTCCTGCTTTTGTGGGAGGAAATTTCATAGTTCCCTCAGGAAACAGAGGCAGAAGAAAAGAATTTGTAGGGAGAAGGTTTACAGAAGTGAAAGGCTGTTACTGTTCGGTGTTTATCTGGGGACAAGGTGAAAGGGAGCATAGGCTTTCAGTAGCAAAAAATAACAAACAAACAATCCACAAATGGTCTGTCATCCAAAAAAGCACCCCTTATGAGAGGGAGCACCTGGACTTGGGAGTGAGGACAAGGCCACATTTAGGAGACAGTGATATATTTTCAGGAAGGAAGGAAGGGGCCTTAGCTCACTTGAGGCTGGCTCATCACTGTATGTTTTGCTCCTGGCAGGTTTCCTTGGCTTCCATCTCTGGCTAAGGCAGGGCACTGAGGAAATGGTAGAGCTGAGAGAAGGGAAATAAGCCTAGAGTCAATTCAGCACAGTGTTAATGAAGCCTACTTTCATCCTCTCCTGCCTCAACCTAGAAGCTTATGAAGTTCTGATCTAGGGGGTAAGTTGACTGCATTACACTATCCTCTTTCTCTGATATTCCTCTAGTCTCAGTTTCCAGTGTGAGGTATCATGACCTGGCTAGCAGCCAAGCCAACTGTAAGTGCACTCTTCTTTTCTCTCACCTACTAAATCCTTTACTCTGTCTCCCTTAATCCTAGAAGACCTAAGAGGCCCAAATCACTGACTACCAGCTTAATATGATAGCTTGGCTTCCTGTATTTGAATGTTGCAGTAATTTTGTCCAGAAAGACTTGGGGTGGAGGTGGAGGGGAAAAAAGGAGAGGTATGCATCAGAAATATCCACAGAGGGACTTCCCTGGTGGTTCAGACACAAATTCGATCCTTGGTCAGGGATCTAAGATCCCACTTGCCACAGAGCAACGAACCCTGGACACTGCAACTACCAGCTGAAAGACCCCGCATCCACAATTAAGACCCAATGCAGCCAAATAAGTATTTTTTTAAAGGAAATATAAATAAATATAAATAAAAAGGGATAGGTCCAAAGCTTACTTCCTTATGTAACTTACTAGTTGGTCTACCTCCACTTAGTTCACTAGAAACATTTTTTCTCTTGTTATTAGAGAAAATCACTTCCCCGCTTTGATTCTGAGTCTTTTTCCTGTTAATTACCTAGAATTAAGCAATTCTGCTCCCCGCCCCCAACTGCCCTTCCAGTATAGTATAACACACACCACTTTTTAAAATGCAGAAGAAACTTTTTCAGAGTGTACAAATGACCAAGTATGATCCATATGGATTGGGAAAAAAGTACAGTTTCACATTACGGGTTAATGGGGCCCTGTTTTATTCCTTGCAGGCCAACGTGGCTTTTCTGTAGCTTCAGTGTTTATGGTGGTTTATCTTTCTTTACAGTTATCAACATACTCCCCAGTTTAAGACCATTCCTTTCTGGTCCGAAGTCACTTATTGGTAAGACTCTAGGTTCATCCCTTGGCCTCAGGACCCCAAAACTCTCACTTCAATTTCACCAAAACCTCAATTTAGGAAAAAATTGGCTTTTTTCTTCAGAAATATGCCAAGAAGATTCTTCTTTGGTCTATGTCACCCTTAGCTTTTGATCAAAACAGGTCTGTGTTCAATCATTGTGGATTCCACACAGTTTCCCCACTATCTCCTCTGAAAGTCTGTTACTTTATAACTCTTTGTCTCAGAAAGTTGGTTGGTTGGGAAACCAACCACCTGGCAGGCACAGAGCTCACAGCAGATACACGCTTTGTTCTGAAATGTTCCATAACAGTTCTTTCCTTATAATATCAATAAACTTTAACCTCCCAATTTTTTTTTTCAATCACCATTTTATAATGAACATTTTCAAATATACAGAAAAGTTGAAAGAACTATATAGGGAACATCCATATACTCACCACTGACATTCTACTATTAACATTTTGCAATATTTGCTTTATCACGTATCTGTCCATCTAACTATCTATAAATTCATTTTATTTTTTGTTGCATTTCAAAGTAAGTTGAAGACATAAGCATACATCACCCCTAACACTATGACACATATCATTAACTAAAGTTGAATATTTGTTTACATTATTTTTAAAGTAAAATTTATATACAGTAAAATGTTTAAATCTTAAATTTTTGACAAAGCATACTCTTATTTAACTCAAACTCTCCTCCATATGCATCCCATTTGGATTTTTACCATATCTTCTTCATAAATTACAAAAGTTTTGTTACTTTGTAGTGGCTTTTTTTCCTAAGTGTTCCTTACGTTAAACACTGTTTTTAAATGTGGTAAAAAATATAAAAGGAAATTTACCATTTTAACTATTTCTAAGTATTTCAATAGTGTTAAAATATTCACAATGGGGGGCAGAGGATGAATATGTGGAACAGAATTTTTAGGGCATCAAAATAGTCTGCATGCTACTTTAATAGCAGATATACAGTATTATTCATTTGTAGAAACCCATATAACTGTATAGCACAAAGCATGAATCCTAATATAAACTGCTGCTGCTGCTGCTGCTGCTGCTAAGTCGCTTCAGTCATGTCTGACTCTGTGCAACCTCATAGATGGCAGCCTCAGTCCCTGGGATTCTCCAGGCAAGAATACTGGAGTGGGTTGCCAATTCCTTCTCCAATACAAACTAGGGAGTTTAGAGTTTAGTTAATAATTATGTGTCAATATTGGCTCATCGCTTGTAACAAATGTACCACACTAAAATCATAAGAATGCTCAAACTACCATACAATTGCACTCATCTCACACACTAGTAAAGTAATGCTCAAAATTCTCCAAACCAGGCTTCAGCAATACACGAACCGCAAACTTCCAGATGTTCAAGCTGGTTTTAGAGAAGGCAGAAGAACCAGAGATCAAATTGCCAACATCCGCTGCATCGTGGAAAAAGCAAGAGAGTTCCAGAAAAACATCTATTTCTGCTTTATTGACTATGCCAAAGCCTTTGACTGTGTGGATCACAATAAACTGTGGAAAATTCTGAAAGAGATGGGAATACCAGACCACCTGACCTGCTTCTTGAGAAACCTGTATGCAGGTCAGGAAGCAACAGTTAGAACTGGACATGGAACAACAGACTGGTTCCAAATAGGAAAAGGAGTACGTCAAGGCTATATATTGTCACCCTGCCTATTTAACTTCTATGCAGAGTACATCATGAGAAATGCTGGGCTGTAAGAAGCAGAAGCTGGAATCAAGATTGCCGGGAGAAATATCAATAACCTCAGATACACAGATGACACCACTCTTATGGCAGAAAGTGAAGAAGAACTAAAAAGCCTCTTGATGAAAGTGAAAGAAGAGAGTGAAAAAGTTGGCTTAAAGCTCAACATTCAGAAAACGAAGATCATGGCATCTGGTCCCATCACTTCATGACAAATAGATGGGGAAACAGTGGAAACAGTGTCAGACTTTATTTTTTCGGGCTGCAAAATCACTGCAGATGGTGATTGCAGCCATGAAATTAAAAGACGCTTGGTCCTTGGAAGGAAAGTTATGACCAACCTAGACAGCATATTAAAAAGCAGAGACATTACTTTGCCAACTAAAGTCCATCTAGTCAAGGCTATAGTTTTTCCAGTGGTCATGTACGGAAGTGAGAGTTGGACTGTAAAGAAAGCTGGGTGCAGAAGAATTGATGCTTTTGAACTGTGGTGTTGGAGAAGACTCTTGAGAGTCCCTTGGACTGCAAGGAGATCCAACCAGTCCCTCCTAAAGGAGATCAGTCCTGGGTGTTCATTGGAGGGACTGATGTTGAAGTTGAAACTCCAATACTTTGGCCACCTGATGCAGAGAGCTGACTCATTTGAAAAGACCCTGATGCTGGGAAAGATTGAGGGCAGGAGGAGAAGGGGACAACAGAGGATGAGATGGCTGGATGGCATCACTGACACATTGGACATGGGTTTGGGTGGACTCCGGGAGTTGGTAATGGACAGGGAGGCCTGGTGTGCTGCAGTTCAGTTGGATACGACTGAGTGACTGGACTGAACTGAAAATCATAACAGATCTCTAGAACTTTTTCATCTTGCAAAACTGAAACTCTATACCCATTAAACAACAAAACAACAACTCTATTTTTCCTTCTCCTCAGCCCCTGGTAACCATTGTAGTGATTTTTTTCCCCAGGAGTTGGTGATGGACAGGGAAGTCTGGCATGCTGCAATCCATGGGGTCACAAATAGTCGGACAGATTGAGACTGAACTGAACTGAACTGTGCATTTCGGCTTGTGACATCTTAGTTCTTCCATCAGTGGTTGAACTTAGGCAACAGCAGCAGTCCTAACGACTGGAGTGCGAGGGAATTCTCTTCACTGTAGTGATTCTTAAACTTTATTTCTTAGTTTCTGAATTTGAAAGATCAGTTAAAAATGAACTTGGGGGAATTCACACATGGGTGAGAGTCTCTTCCTTTTCTAAGGACACTCATCTCATCATTGGGGTCCCAACTTCATGACTTCATCTAAAACTGATTACTTCCCAAAGCCTCACCCCTAAATATCATAACACTGGGGTGGGGGTTAGGGCATCAACATATGAATTTTGAGGGGATAGAAACATTCAGCCCATGACAAAACTATTAGTTAAAGCAATGTACAGATATTATCCAGGATGAGATTAACTCATTTACATATTATGCTAAGTAATTGTAAACTTTATGGCTCTAAAAATCACTTATAGGAAGATAATTCAATATCTTTTGAGAAAAAGGACTGGAATACTCAGGTAGGATATGAACCATAAAGTTATATATATTTTTAAACTTTAAAAAAATGAAATAAAATTAACAACCATGTTAAGCAATATCTATTATTTTCTACCTCTTAAATTTGTGATAAATATGTTCTATAGTATTAAGTTTTCCTTTATGATTACTTTACAGTAGAAATTTCAAGATTTCTCTTCTGGAAGTTCCAATAATATGCTTAGAAATTCATTTTACCTTTTTTTTTCTTTGCACGTAATATGTATCATCCTAAAAGCCTATTTTAGGGGTGTCCAGGTGCCTAGTCCTCTGTCTAATAGCCTCTGTCTAACAGCCTCTGTCTATACAAGGTGGTAAAGAACCCGCCTGCCAATGCTGGTTAGGCGTAAGAGATGCTGGTTCCATCCCTGGATGGGGAAGATCCCCTAGAGAAGGGACTGGCAATCCACTCCAGTATTCTTGCCTGGAGAATCCAATGGACAGAGGAGCGCGGTGGGCTACAGTTCATAAGGTTGCACAGAGTCAGACACGACTGAAGAGACTTAGCACAGCATACAAATCTTATCCACTTTTCTCTTCATATATGCCACCGAAGAGCATATCTAAAGCCCAGTCCCACATTTCCCCTTCTTTATTTTTCCCAGAGTTTCACAACAAAACCTTTGCTCCTTCTTTTGCCATGGCTTTATCTTCTATTTCTCAGTTATACTAAAATGTAAAAATCTCAGGGTTAACAGATGTACAGAAATAAAATGACATACAATCAAAATTTACATGTTGGTAAAACTGTGGTTGGGGAGACGTTACCAAATTATACAAGTTTAACATGTGCAAATATTCATATACACATATGTAAGCTACTTGTCATATATATATTGAGTTGAACATATAATAAGTGGATGAATACATTCACTATCTTCCATAAACTGCTTTGAAGAATCTTTTCTTATGAATTTTTATTTTTTTCCAAATTTGATTTACGATGAGGGCAGAAACTGAATAATTTAGTTCCTGTCAATACCAGGCGAAGCCTAGTATAGAAATAATAGATTTTTCTATAAATACTCAATAATGAGCAAATTTCCAGGCCCCAGGAAGCATCTCTCACCTAGTCTGTGTCCCTGCCCCAGTTTTAGCTGCCATAACTCCTGCCACAATACCCTGTGTACATTACCTCTTTCCTGTAGGAACATGCTATCAGGGATGCAAAGCTGGTTTGGTGATCCTGGACTCTCATCTGATATCACGATCTATTGCAAGGAATAGAAAACATTTGGAGAAGTTATGGAGGGACAGAAAATTTATGGGAAGCTGCATATTGGTTGGTTATGCAACCAACTATAAAGTTCTATTCATGGAAGTCAACTCTCCAAACTACCAAAAAGGGTGAGAAAAACATGGGCTCAGTCTCTGATATACCTTATGAAAAACAGAAATGGC
Organism: Bos javanicus; assembly: GCF_032452875.1. Classification (NCBI taxonomy): domain Eukaryota; kingdom Metazoa; phylum Chordata; class Mammalia; order Artiodactyla; family Bovidae; genus Bos; species Bos javanicus. The sequence continues at coordinate 30,338,110 of NC_083890.1, read as the reverse complement.
ATCCAATTATTCTATAACTTAAAAACATCACCAGGTAATCCAGAAAAAGTATTTTGAAGGAGAAAACTTCCTCACAGTCAATCCAACCTCACCACACTTCCAATGCTTTCCTCCTTTCCTGGACTCACTTCTTTCTCCTTGTGATATACTGCAGATTCTCCTCTTTTTACCTGCTGCATGTCTTCTTTTCCAGTCTTCTTTCTTTCTTTTCTTTTCCAGTCTTCTAACACTGTCCCAGTTTCTTCTCTGCTGGTTGGATCCAGCTCCTAAAGTCAATCCTGGCTTTGCCCAGATAACCAGTTTTGAAGTGGCTCCAGTGGATATCAGCCTCCCTTCAGGGATATAAGCCTTGGTGATACCAGTCAAAAGACTGCTCTTGACCCACAGGGCAGCTGCTTTTTGGTTTGATGTATCAATACTGCCCTAGATGTGGGGTTTATCAGCAGTAATAAGCTAGAGGTGATCCCATACCTTGTTTTCCTGTATATTTGATGAAGGGAAGAGAGAATAGAGGGATGTGACCAAAGTGAAAAGAAGGAATCACTGAGAATCTGGAGTATCTATGAGAGATGAGGGAGAAGAGGAACAAATTGAAGATGATAATATATCCAGAACACAACTTCTCCTGCCACCATCTTGGCCCAAGCCACCATTGCCTGCCTTGACCTGTATTGTGTTAGCCATCAAACTGGTCTCCTGCTTCTGTCCTTGTCTTTTGTCTTCTATTTGTCTTTTCTCAATACAATAAAGTGGGCTATTTAAAACTTAGTTGGATTATTTCAGCTCTCTGCTTTTAAGCATCTATCTTACTCAAAATAAGGAGTAGCATATAAGGCCCTAAAGAATCTCATTGCATCGCCTCTGTTCATTCAAAATAAAAGCTAAAGTCCTTACAGTGGCATATAAGTCTACAGGGTTGCTATTACCTTTCCTACTATTCTCCCCCCCATTCAACCCCCTTCAGTCCCACAGATCTTTCTCTTCCTTTTTAGGCACGGTTCCATTTTAGGGACTTTGCACTGGCTGTTCCCTCTACCTCAAGCTATCCTCAAGATGAATAATCTTGCCTCCTTCAACTGTTTGCTTGCATGTAATCCTCCCTAGGAAACCTACTCTAGGTGCCCTATTTAAAATTACAGCCTACCCCCTCCTTCCAATCCCGACATGCCTTGCTTTCACCTATACAGCACTTTCCAACAAGGTGCATAAGTTAATTATATACTTTCCATTGTTTATTGTAGGTCTTCCTTTCCCTATAATGTAAGCTCCTAGGCTTTTGAGAGCACGGACTTTTTGTCTATTTTGTTCACTGACCTATTCCCAACGTTTAAAACAGTGCCTGCACCAGCAGTCGCTCAGCTAGAAATTGGCCAAATGAAATAACGCACGAATGGATGCTGCGGAGGAAAATAAATGAGGAAAAAAAAAAAAAAGTAAGGGGCCGCTGAGAGCAAGAAGAGCGCGGGGGAGGCGGAGGAAAAAGCCCTGGTGGGGCAAAAGCCCGCGGCGGACTCCAGATCCTGGGGAACCTGGCCCCAAAGCCCCGCCCCACCCCCGCCCGCCGTTCCGGGCCCCTGGGAGGAGGTGTATTAATACTATGATTTAAGTGAAGCAGGTGGCGGTGTCGGCCTCCTTCCAGCCGCCCCTCGGTGGGTTCGGAGACCCCAGTGGCAGCTTGGGAGCCCGTCAGCTACAGTCCCATCCCATGTTGGCTGGCGACACAGACCTTCCTGCCGATATTCTCCTCTAGAAATGACAAAATAAAGGAACCTATTCTAGCTCCACTTCCTAGTCCTTCAATAATCATTTCCGGTGACTTTCTAGGAAATCATCAACTCGCTGGTTGAGGAGTTCCCTAGAAACCCTCCGCAACCGCAGCCCAAATGTGTTATTTCTTGTTTTACTTTCTTCAGAATGCATCTGTTAAAATAGAACCACAATGTCATTATCCCACCTATCAAAATTAAAATAACTCCCGGGTACCATGTAATACTGAGTCCATATTTGAATTTCCCAAATAGATAAAATATGCTGCTTTTTTGAATCAAGATCTAAAGTCTATGTACTTTATTTGGTTATTTGTCTTAACTCTTTTTATACTTAGATCTAGAATAGTTCCTCCATCTTTCACTTTCTCCCCTATCGTACACATTTGGTCATTTGTCCTGAATATTCCACATGCTGGCTTGGTCTAAGTCCATCCCCATTTAATCTGTTTCTCTAGCCTTGTATTTGTTAACTAGATGTTAGCTCTAAAGGTTTAGTTTGGTTTACCTTTATGGGTAAGCATTATTTTTACGTGGTGCTACCTACTTCCGTTTGCTTTACATTAGGAGGCATATAAAGTCAGATAATTTCACTCTCTGTGAGGCTGACATCGATTGGATCTTTCCAATAGTTGGATCCTTCCAGGTAAAGTTCATCAACCTTTCATCTGGTGGTTTCATCCACTGATGATCTTTGCCTGAATCAAGTATTTTATTGCAAAACCGGGATTTTCTAATTCAGTTTTTTTTTTTTTTTCATATTTATGATTTGGAATTCCTTTTAAAAGAAGGATTTTATCTCTTTAACCTATCAATTCACGGTTGTTTGGTTATTCTGAAATGTGAGTTCTAACAGAAAAGACAAAATAAATGTTTACCTTTCTATTTAACTGCCAATTTTCAGGGTAAACAGCCGTGCCCTAGGTGCCATGGCTGCTGTTATTACACATTAACTATTCTTCAAAATAATCATCAATGAGCACTGCCTTCCAGTATTCATACTTTTGTGTAGCTTCTTCCCATATTATACCAATTGGTTTGTGTGACCGATTGAGTATGGCAGAAATGATATTATGTTACTTCTGCTGCTGCTGCTGCTAAGTCGCTTCAGTCGTGAACGACTCTGTGCGACCCCATAGACGGCAGCCCACTAGGCTCCTCTGTCCCTGGGCTTCTCCAGGCAAGAATACTGGAGTGGGTTGCCATTTCCTTCTCTAAGGTGTGAAAGTGAAAGGTGAAAGTGAAGTCGCTCAGTCGTGTCCGACTCCTAGCGACCCCATGGACTGCAGCCTACCAGGCTCTTCCGTTCATGGGGTTTTCCAGGCAAGAGTACTGGAGTGGGTTGCCATTACGTTCTCCGATGTTACTTCTAATATTAGGTAATAAAAGAAACTGTGGTGTCCATTTGGTCTCTCTTTTCCTCCCATAGTCTCAGATCACTCACACTGGGGAAAGCCAGCTGCCATACATTAAGGAGAGACCCAGGTGGTGAGGAACTAAAGCTTTCTGCCCACAGCCATATGAGTGAGTTTAGAAGTGGAACTGTCAGCTCTCTGCCAAGCCTTCAGATGACTGCAACCTGGGTCAACAAATCGGCTGCAACCTTAAGACAGAACCAGAACCAATCTTTAAGCTGCTCTCAGGTTCCTGACCTGTAGAAACTGTGTGAGATAATATTTGCTGTTTGACTCTAAATTTGGGGGTAGTTTATTATGCAGTAATTGGTAACTAATATTTCTTATTGTTTTCTCTTTTTGAGCATCATTAACTCACAGGTTTTTAAAAAACATTCAAGGAGTTTTTTTTTTTTTTCCCTTCAAAGGAGTCTTTTTTTTTTTTTTTTAAATTATTTATTTATTTATTTTTTGGAGGCTAGTTACTTTACAATATTGTATTGGTTTTGCCATACATTGACATGGATCTGCCACGGGTGTACGTGTGTTCCCCATCCTGAACTCCCCTCCCACTTCCCTCCCCATCCCATCCCTCTGGGTCATCCCAGTGTACCAGCCCTGAGCACCCTGTATCATGCATTGAACGTGGACTGGCGATCTGTTTCACATATGATAATATACATGTTTCAATGCCATTCTCTCAAACCATTCCACCCTCGCCTTCTCCCACAGAGTACAAAAGATTGTTCTATACATTTGTGTCTCTTTTGTTGTCTCGCATGCAGGGTTATCATTACCATCTTTCTAAATTCCATATACATGCGTTGGTGTATTGGTGTATTGGTGTTTTTCTTTCTGGCTTACTTCACTCTGTATAATAGGCTCCAGTTTCATCCACCTCATTAGAACTGCTTCAAATGTATTCTTTTTAAATGGCTGAGTAATATTCCATTCTGTATATGTACCACAGCTTTCTTATCCATTCGTCTGCTGATGGACATATAGGTTGCTTCCATGTCCTGGCTAATGTAAACATTGGGGTACACATGTCTCTTTCAATTCTGGTTTCCTCGGTGTGTCTTCCCAGTAGTGGGATTGCTGGGTCATATGGCAGTTCTATTTCCAGTTTTTTAAGGAATCGTCACACTGTTCTCCATAGTGGCTGTACTAGTTTACATTCCCACCAACAGTGTAAGAGGGTTCCCTTTTCTCCACACCCTCTCCAGCATTTATTGTTTGTAGACTTTTGGATAGCAGCCATTCTGACTGGGTGAAATGGTACCTCATTGTGGTTTTGATTTGCATTTCTCTGATAATGAATGATGTTGAGCATCTTTTCATGTGTTTGTTAGCCATCTGTATGTCTTCTTTGGAGAAATATCTGTTTAGTTCTTTGGCCCATTTTTTGATTGGGTCATTTATTTTTCTGGTTTTGAGCTGCATGAGCAGCTTGTATATTTTTGGGATTAATTCTTTGTCAGTTGCTTCATTTGCTATTATTTTCTCCCATTCTGAAGGCTGTCTTTTCATCTTGCTTATAGTTTCCTTTGTTGTGCAAAAGCTTTTAATTTTAATTAGGTCCCATTTGTTTATTTTTGCTTTTATTTCCAATATTCTGGGAGGTGGATCATAGAGGATCCTGCTGTGATTTATGTCGGAGAGTGTTTTGCCTATGTCTTCCTCTAGGAGTTTTATAGTTTCTGGCCTTACGTTTAGATCTTTAATCCATTTTGAGCTTATTTTTGTCAAATGAGTCTTAATTGCAGTCATTATTATATTTTATTTTTGATGTTTAAGTGATTCCATCTTTGGCCAGTGGGAGTCCCTTTATTTTGTTTCCTGTGTTCTTTTCATCTAACTCTGAATATTTGATAGTTTTTTTTTTTTTTAGTTCTGGCAGGACAAGATATTTCAGGATCATTTTCTCTATTTCCTGCTCCAGACCTGGAATTAGCCATTTCTCCAAGGAGTCTTGGTTCCTTTCAGTGGGATGAGTGATTGCATAGCTTTGTGAATGGTTATAACTTCTTTTACAGCTTATCAAAATCAAATAAAATTAACTTCATTATGAGATTGAATTCATACTAAATTACTTGGTAATCAGGTACATGAGAACCTAAGCAAGGTCCAAGGAGACAATATACGGAAATCATTTAACACATTACCTGGCATCAAATTTCATGATTCAAATAATATAACTGCGAGTCTGAAAGAGACCCTAGTTTTGACCAAGGTAAGATTCATTCATTCACTCTTGAGAAACCTGAGGCCCAAGAGATTAAAATTCTGTCTAAAACTACAAAGGAGGATAAAATTAGAAAAGAAACGAATGACTCCAGAGTCCTGGATCTCATACTGGGGCTATTTTGATAAAAAGCAGTCTTTCAGACCTATCAGGGCTTCTATCTATTCAAAAATAAAAGAGATTTGAAAGTACTTGGCACATTAGTTACAAAACAGTGCTATGGAAAGTTCATCAGTCTTATGTTTTGAAGACCTGATTCCTGGCTCTGCCACTCACTAGCTTGATATTTTGGGCAAGTCATCTAACTGCTTTGCATCTCAGTTGCTGCATCTGTAAAACTGTAATAAATTCTTTAATCTCAGCTCATTGTAAGGTTAGGGTTTCCCTGGTGGCTCAGTGGTAAAGAATCTACCTACCAATGCAGGAGATGCTGGTTCATACATGGAGAAGGAAATGGGCAACCCATTCCAGTATTCTTGCTTGGAAAATTCCATGGACAGAGGAGCCTGGTGGGCTATAGTCCATGGGGTTGCAAAAGAGTTGAAGAACTAAACAACAACATTGTGAGGATGAAAATACAATATATTATATATGAAAGTGCATAGCTCATAATTGCTAAATAATGATCATCATATTAAAAATTTTCTTCAATTCTCCAATTTAATATAAATGTATCCTTCTCCTCTAAAGGAAATTGGGTTTTGATTAGACTGATCCCTAAGTACCTAATTCTGAAATTGAGTTCAGGGAATACTACACAAAGGCATTGAGCAAGAGGCTGCAGGAAAGATGCAATACATGGTTCCTCAGTGTCAGGGGACGTTCAACATGAAGGAATCCACATGTTGTTTTCTTCTTTTGTGTGCTGTTTCTCAAGGGGCCTCTGTTCCTTATCAGTTCCTGGAAAACAGGAAGGAGCAGAGTTGCACGCAGTTCTCAGGACTGCGGTCATGAGACAGAGCGTGGATTCCCTTCCGTGCCCTTTTACTTTAATGTCATCTATTCAGTCACGTCCCTATTACTCAGGACATGGATTGTCTTCTGGCCCTGTGATGATTGTTACTATACGCCTAGTTTTGTTTTTGCTCAACTTTATTTTTGCTGCCTAAAGCTTCCTTGTATGGATATATAAAAAGCACACGCTGCTACAAATAAAGTACCCTTGTTTCACTTGAGACTTGGGTCCCCTGGGTCCTTCTTTTTGTCGACTCCAGTCCCCAGGTCCTTGTCTATAAAGACCGTGACAAGAGGCGCCTGAACAAGAACCTGGTGAACGCCCTTGGCAGGTGGACGGAGTGACTGTTAGGACCTACGGAGGTCAGTAAGTGCGGGGTTATGGGACAAACGGCTGGAAAGCCCCACCACTTTTCTACTTTACCTCACCATTTATTTAAGGTTCAGGGACTTTCAGTTTCACGTCAATGAATAGAGGCTTGTCTCCAAACGGTGGTTGAACGTAATCCCTGGTTCCCCGATGAAGGCAATTTCGATTTTAGTGGACAATGTGGTTTAATGATGTAGCCCTAGATCGTGCCAATTCTAGTGCTTGAGCTGGCACTCCCCCAAACCAAATTACTTTTGAAATGTTAACCGGTACAGGGCAATTTGATGAGGTGAAAGCTCAAATACAATGCCCTCCTTTGTTGCATGAGCAATTGAAAGAAGTTGCCCTTGAAGCTTGGGATTGAATTACTCCTCAAGGGGAACCTAAAGGTAGCTACTAAGATATTACAAGGGCCTAATGAAGCCTATGCTGATTTTTCAGCTAGACTGGAAGTTGCTATTTCCTGTAGTGTAATCAGAGAAGAAGCCAGAAATGACTAGCCTATTTGGACAGAGCAATGGCCCCTTACAAAAGCCCCTTAGAGGCTACTAAGGAACTTATAGATACACAATTGAAATTAAAACATATTGAGGAATCTTATTCCCCTTGGAATTCTCCCATTTTTGGAATAAAAAAGAAATCTGGCAAATGGCGTCTCTTAACAGACCTTAGAAAAGTTAATGCATCTATGAAACCTATGGGTGCATTGCAACCAGGAATTCCATCACATACCACTATTCCTCAGAACTGACATATTACTATTACAGATTTACAAGATTGCTTTTTTACTATGCCCTTACACCCTCTAGACAGAGAGATTTGCTTTCTCTCTTCCTTATCCTAATCATATTGGGCCTCATAAACGGTATCAATGGACTGTGTTGCCTCAAGGAATGATGAATTCTCCCATCATGTGTCAATATTATGTAGCCAAAGCCCTTGAACCTGTGAGAAAACAATTTCCTAACTTTCTTTTCATTCATTATATGGATGATATATTGTTTTCAGCTCCATCTGTTATAGAAACTCAACAGATGTTTGACATATCTCAATGATGCTTAAAAGACTCTGGATTAATCATTGCCCCTGAAAAGATTCAAACCTCTACACCTTACCATTACTTAGGATCTATTGTTAATAGACAACATATTACTCCCCAACTAACATAGATTCATGTTGGTAAATTATCAACCTTGAATGATTTTCAAAAACTTTTAGGTGACATAAACTGGATTAGACCCTCTTTAGGCATTGCAAGTTATCAACTGACTAATCTATTTAATACTTTGAAAGGAGATCCAGATTTAAATAGCCCTTGTTCACTTTCACAAGAGGCACAAAAGAATCTCTGTTTAGTACAAAATAAATTGCAAAAGCAGTTTCTTACTCATATTAGACTTGAATTACCTCTAGAGTTGTTTATATTCTCCTTTCTCCATTCACCCACAGGACTTCTTGCCCAACAAGAATACCCAATAGAATGGATATATACTCACTTTAGAGGGACAAGGTCACTTACACCCTCTCTTGATTTGATCACTCTAATCATTATCAAAGGAAGAAATAGAGCTAAGACTCTAATTGGCTCCGATCCTCATAAAACTGTAATACCTATTAATAAATCTCAATTCAAGAATGCATTACAAACTTCTACCGATTTCCAAATAGCCTTCTTGGAATATTTTGGAGAAATTTCATTTCATTATCCCTCTAACAAACTTTGGAATTTCTTCAAAAATACTTAATTTATTATCTCTCACATTGTTACATCACAACCTATACCTCAAGCTGATGTTTTCTATATAGATGGGACTAAAAACCCCAAAACCTCATTCTGGTCTCTCAAAGACTATAAAGTCTTTTATACTAAATTTCATTCTGCTCAACAAAATGAATTATATGCTCTTATTCAGGTTATTCACCTATATCCTTACCCTATTAATATAGTTTCTGACTCCTTATATTCAGTTTTTATATTAAGAAATATAAAAACCTCTACTATAAATTCCAATCAACCTATTATTCAATAGCTTTTTCTCGAACTACAGTCTCTTATTAGGAGCCGCACTTCCCCCATTTATATTACCCAGATTTGAACACATTCCTGCCTTCCTGGCCCCATGACTCATGGTAACGAACAAGCTGATAAACTCGTCTCTTTTGCTACTCCTGAGGAGCAACATGCTCTATTGCACAATAATGCTGACTCCTTACACCAAATTTGAAAAATTCCATACCACCATGCCAAGAAAATCAATAATTGCTCTACTTGTAGACCCCTACATTTTTGACCCATTGCACAAGGTATCAGTCCTCGAGGATTACAACCCAATGAACTGTGACAAATGGATGTAACTCGTTGCCTTGAACTTTCTCCATTTTCTTTCTTGCATGTCTGTCTTGACACAAATTCTTCTTTTATCTAGGCCACACCTCTTCAAGGTGAGGCTACACGACACATTAACTCACCTATTAGCTTGTTTTGCAGTAATGGGAACTCCTAGTTCTATAAAAACAGACAATGGTCCTGCCTATGTTTCTAGGCAATTCAAGCAATTTTTACAATCATTTCCTATTAAACATATTACAGGTATTCCTTATAATTCACAAACACAGAACATAGTTGAATGAGCACATCACACACTGAGACTACAAATAAAAAAATTAAAAAAGGGGGAATACACAGGAACACTTCTATCTTCCTTATCCAGAGCAGACTTTACTAGATTCTAATGCAATATATTCTTTAATCCTATAATGACTGTTAATACAGCTTTATTTGTTTTAAATTTTTTAAACTTATCACAAGGAGATATCTTGACAAGATCAGAAAAACATTTCGAGGAATTGAAGGGCACCTCTCTTCCTCTGCCCATTTGGTATCAGTTCAGTTCAGTCGCTCAGTCGTGTCCGATTCTTTGCGACCCCATGAATCGCAGCACGCCAGGCCTCCCTGTCCATCACCAACTCCTGGAGTTCACCCAGACTCACGTCCATCGAGTCAGTGATGCCATCCAACCTTCTCATCCTCTGTCATCCCCTTCTCCTCCTGCCCCCAATCCCTCCCAGCATCAGTCTTTTCCAATGAGTCAACTCTTCGCATGAGGTGGCCAAAGGACTGGAGTTTCAGCTGTAGCATCATTCCTTCCAAAGAAATCCCAGGGCTGATCTCCTTCAGAATGGACTGGTTGGATCTCCTTGCAGTCCAAGGGACTCTCAAGAGTCTTCTCCAACACCACACTTCAAAAGCATCAATTCTTCGGCGCTCAGCCTTCTTCACAGTCCAACTCTCACATCCATACATGACCACAGGGAAAACCATAGCCTTGACTAGATGGACCCTTGTTGGCAAAGTAATGTCTCTGCTTTTGAATATGCTATCTAGGTTGGTCATAACTTTCCTTCCAAGGAGTAAGCGTCTTTTAATTTCATGGCTGTAGTCACCATCTGCAGTGATTTTGGAGCCCCCCCAAAAATAAAGTCTGACACTGTTTCCCCATCTATTTGTCAAGAAGTGATGGGACCAGATGCCATGATCTTCATTTTCTGAATGTTGAGTTTTAAGCCAACTTTTTCACTCTCCTCTTTCAACTTCATCAAGAGGCTTTTTAGTTCCTCTTCACTTTCCGCCATAAGGATGGTGTCATCTGCATATCTGAGGTTATTGATATTTCTCCCAGCAATCTTGATTCCAGCTTGTGCTTCTTCCAGCCCAGCGTTTCTCATGATGTACTCTGCATAGAAGTTAAATAAGCAGGGTGACAATATACAGCCTTGATGTACTCCTTTTCCTATTTGGAACCAGTCTATTGTTCCATGTCCAGTTCTAACTGTTGCTTCCTGACCTGCATACAGGTTTCTCAAGAGGCAGGTCAGGTGGTCTGGTATTCCCATCTCTTTCAGAATTTCCCACAGTTTATTGTGATCCACACAGTCAAAGGCTTTGGCATAGTCAATAAAGCAGAAATAGATGTTTTTCTGGAACTCTCTTGCTTTTTCCATGATCCAGTGGATGTTGGCAATTTGATCTCTGGTTCCTCTGCCTTTTCTAAAACCAGCTTGAACATCTGGAAGTTCACGGTTCACATATTGCTGAAGCCTGGCTTGGAGAATTTTGAGCATTACTTTACTAGTGTGTGAGATGAGTGCAATTGTGTGGTAGCTTGAGCATTCTTTGGCATTGCCTTTCTTTGGGATTGGAATGAAAACGGACCTTTTCCAGTCCAGTGGCCACTGCTGAGTTGTCCAAATTTGCTGGCATATTGAGTGCAGCACTTTCACAGCATCATCTTTGAGGATTTGAAATAGCTCAACTGGAATTCCATCACCTCCACTAGCTTTGTTCATAGTGATGGTTTCTAAGGCCCACTTGACTTCACATTTGGTATCAAGACAGGCTAACTAAACAATGGAAATCTGGAAAATTAATCTTACAGGGAAAGGGGTATGCTTGCATTTCTCTAGGTGGATCCAACAAAATCAATTGGCTCCCTCTTCGGAAGATTCTCCCAAGGGAGCCTCCAGTATTCAAAATAGAAAAAAAAAAAAAAGACAAAATCCCCAGGAGGAAGAAATTTCAATACAGGCAATGGAGGCTCTAAAAATCTCCAAGAAGCACTGCCCTCGACGTCATCAACCTCATGTCCTCCCTATTTGGGGACAGATAAAAACCCTTACTAATCAAGCTGAAAATCTGGTTTCTCAACAGGGAATACCTTGGAATCCTGAAAATATTTTTGTTGCTATGCTTGCTTTTGCTTCCCCCACTCAAGCTGATTTGATTAAGCATACTTATTGGGCCTATATATCTAACCCCCCTTTATTGCAGGTTGTAGAATGGACAGATAAAGGACCGGTTGTATCCACCAATGACTCAGTACATATGCCTCCTCCTTGGAGCTTGGAGGGGCCCTCTCATCCTGAGGAAGAAGGAAGAATAATTAATATTTCTCTAGGTTATGAAAGCCTTCCTTTATGCATGGGTCCAACAGAATTATGTATTAATGTTAGTTGACAAATGTGGGCTTTTGTCCTGCCTCCAAAAAAGAACTTTTGTACATTGCTTGGACTGTTTACTGCCCTATCTTTCTATAAGAACCATGTCAACACTACTAAAACTCTAGGAAAAGGACAAAAGTCATTATGCAAGGGGTTTACTTATAAGAACTTTAAATATACTCCTGTTTATTGGGATAGATGTCAAGCTAAATCAGGGAAATTAATGTTTGTGGCCAATTACACCATTGCCGACTGGGGACCCCATGGTACGTGGTTATCTAACCACTCAGATGACATTAATTGCACTATATGGGATTATGCTACTCAAGTAGCATGGAAGGTTACCAAAACTACGATGGAACATTTCCATGACAAAGGACTTCTTGGCTGGCTTGACGGTGGAATGGCACCTCCTCACCCTCAAATCATTCTCAATAAACGGATTGGGCCTGAACAAAGGGACATCTAGAAACTTGCTGTGAGCACCAAAGAAGTTGGAACTTGGACTGGATACTTCACAAGGACCAGTCGTACTCATAGTGACTATTTCTTTCATTATAATCATTTATATTTCATACAGGCTTATGTTCCTCTTCCTTTTGTTATAGCCATATGGAACTTACAGTTCAATAAGTTCTGTAACTTCTATAGATTGCAAACTATATACTTGTCTTAACTCCTCTATTTGTATAAAAAATGAATCCCTTTTGATTCTTTGATCTTGATGCAGTCTGTGGTTGCCAGTAGATCTCCAACGACCCTGAGAGGAGGGTCTCATGGCAGGACTTGCCTCCCGGTTACTCAATAAATTACTCTGGTGATCTAAACAATTCATTGGATGGCTAATTCTTGGCATTTTGGGATTAATAGCCATTTGCACTACTGCCACTGTAGCAGGCATCGCTTTACAAACTTCAATTCAAACACAAAACTTCATTCAAAATTGGACCAAAGATGCTCATACTATGTGGGCCACTCAGGCTCAGATAGGTGAAAAAGTTCAAGATAAAATACAGGAACTGAGAACAGTCATCCAGTGGGTCAGAGATCAATTAGTAGATTTACAAAAACAAGTATTACTAAAATGTGATTGGAATTCTACTCAATTGTATCACTCCTGTTCGGTTCAACTATAGTGCTTATAATTGGGAACAAATCAAATTTCACTTGCAAGACAAACATGATAATGCTTCCTTAAATGTACAATTATTAAAAAAAAAAATCTTTAGAGCCTTCTCTAAGAGTCTGCCCTCTTCCAACAATTTGGAAACTTTAGCTGAACAGCTAGCTGATCAATTATCTGGGCTAGACCCTCGAGGATGGTTCCGAAGCATTACTCATAGTATTGGGTCTGGAACTGTAACATTGATAATTGTCCTGGTAATTATATTTGTAATATACCGATGCCTTTTAACTAAAATTGTTCAAACTAAATAAACTCAGTTGGTCAGGGCCTTTTTCACAAAAATAATAAAAAAGGGGGAATTGTCAGGGGACGTTCAACTTTAAGGACTCCACATGTTGTTCTCTTCTTTTGTGTGCTGTTTCTTAAGGACCCTCTGTTCCTTATCAGTTCCTGGAAAACAGGAATGAGCAGAGCTGCATGCAGTTCTCACGACTGAGGTCATGAGACAGAGTGCATGCGTGTATTCCCTTCAGTGATCTTTTACTTTAATGTAATCTATTCAGTCACGTCCCTATTACTCAGGATATGGATTGTCTTCTGGCCCCTGTGACAATTGTTATTCGCCTAGTGTCACGGTCTTTGTAGGCCGGGACCTGGGGACTGGAGTTGACGAGAAGAAGGACGCAGGGGAACCAAGTCTCAAGTGAAACAAGGGTGCTTTATTTGCAGAAAAGCATGTTTATATATCTTCATACAAGGCAGCTTTAAGCAGTAAAAAAATTGAGCAAAAACATAGCCAAGCAAATAACGATCTTCAAAGGGCCAGAAAGCATTCCATATCCTGAGTAAGAGGGGCATAACTGAATAGACTTCCCTGGTGGCTCAGACAGTAAAGCATCTGCCTACGATGCGGGAGATGCAGGTTTGATTCCTGGGTCAGGAAGATACCCTGGAGAAGGAAATGCCAACCCACTCCAGTACTCTTGCCTGGAAAATCCCATGGACGGAGGATCCTGGTAGGCTATGGTCCACGGGGTCCCGAAGAGTCAGACACGACTGAGCCACTTCACTTTCACTTTCAAGGTCACTGAAGGGAGTCACTGAAAGGAATCCAAGAAGGTGCCCTTTCTCATGATCTCAGTCCTAAGAACTGCATGCAACTCTGCTCATTCCTGTTTTCCAGGAACTGATACGGAATAGAGAATCTTTGAGAAACGGCACACAAAAGAAAAGAATAACATATTGGATCCCTTAAAGCTGAACATTCCCTGACAGCCTAGTTTTGTTTTTGCTCAACTTTATTTTTGCTGCTTAAAGCTTTCTTGTATGGAGATATATAAAGCACACGCTGCTACAAATAAAGTACCCTTGTTTCACTTGAGACTTGGGTCCCCTGTGTCTTTCTTTTCGTAGACTCCAGTTCCCAGGTGCCGGTCTATAAAGACCGTGACAACTCACCCTCCAGGCTGAGTTGATACAGTCTTTCTTCCTGATATAAATCTTCTTAACAGTATTAACGGCCAGTACACATATCACAGGGTACATTTACGAGAGACTTTGCTATAACCTTTGCAGACATGAAGATACCTTCCTTACACAGCAGATCCTCAGACTATGACTTAAATAATCTAGCCCGATTGAGATATAATTCATTTACATTATTCTTGGTTAATGCTAAGCTCATAAAGTCTCCTAAAATAATTAATGCTGGAATTTTGCCAGGGATCCATGTCAAGCTTTTCAGCCTAATTCCACAGTTCATCTCTCTCTCTCTCTCTTTTTTTTTTAGTTTTTGAAAATTTGGATATTTGCCAATCTCAGCCAAGAGTCACACTTCTTAAAAATGGCCTTCAGGGGCCCTGTGGTCAATCTACCTGCAATTGGTATTTTGAATCCTTATAGCCATTTTATTTGGATATGAAGACTTGCACTCATTTAAGGCAAGTAGTTATTCTTTCATTATCTCCTTGTATGTCCCGAAATTTACTTTCCTCATATTAATGTTTGTCCTACCATTCCCAATTTGAAGATTACTATCCTTGATGGAGAAACAGAAGCCTGATTGGTGTTAAGTAATTCTATAGCCCCTCTTCTGTCTGTTGAAATTACTAAATTCATTTTCAGGGGCTTTTAAAAAAAGACAGCAAATATTTCAGTCTTACAAAACAATGATGTAAGAAACACTTAACATCTATCTTAAGACATAAATGTTACAGATATAATTATATCCCCTTGTCTACTCTTCTCCAATTCCTCTCCTCTTCCTTTCAGGTTAGCTACTACCTTGATATTGATGTTGTTATTTCAAAGCGCATTTAAATATTGTTAGTACATATGTGGGTAGCCATAAACATTTTATAATATAATTTATCTGTTTTGCTAATTTTATACATATAGTTTCACTCTGTACATATTTAAGTTTGAAAGGCTTGATTTGATTTAGGTTGAGTATTTTTGGCAAGAATGCTTCATAGGGGTTATTATGGACTTTGTACATGCTCAGCTTCATGACTCTGAGATTTATCCTTAATGAAAAAATTATCTTTAGCTCGTTTATCTTATGTCACAGGTATTTTTCATTTTCCTTCCAATAATCTTGTTTATTATTCTGATTATTTTTCCAGTTCAGCTCAGAATTCAGCAAGTATTTGTTTTTAGTCTTTGAGTTTATGGATTTCATTTTGTTTATATTGGCTGTCTTTTTGAAATAATTTTCTTGGAGTTTCTCCTTCTAAAACGATTATGTCCCATAACTTTACGCTAGCCAATTCATATTCCAGTGTAAGAAAGGACAATCTAAAAAGTATTTGCCATTTCCTCAAATTTTTAAATATAACTTTTGTGCTTACTTACATATGTTAAATATTTTCTGTTCAAGTTTCTTCTGCTAATCATTACACTGAAACATAATGTAAGGAAAATACAGAAAATATAACATTTTAGAAATATAATATTTTTGAAAATACAGCATACGTTACTTATAATGTATGCTTGCGAGTTTTCATGATCCCTAAATTATAACATATGTCAATGTATGTGACACATAGTTCTCTTTTAAATAAAACTACCAATAAGAGGCAAATACTTATATTAGTAAATGATGCTTTGCGGCAATAGCTTTTCAGAATCATTTCAATTCATTCATTTAACAAGAATTTCTTCAGCAACTCTTCTAAGAGCTTGGTTTACATAAACAAACAAAGATCTCTGCCTGGTGGAGCTTAAATTCATGTAATTCTGATTAACTCGGTGCTCCATTTTCTTTCGTTGTTTTCCCTCTTCACACGCTGAAGAAAATCAGTTTCATATTTAAGCTCATCTGTTCTCCACGTGGCATTAGTCCCAATCTAGTAAGCAGGGACTGGGACCGTCCAGCTTCGCAGGGTTTGCAACGTTGGACCAAAGAGAAGAGTCCTCCGGAGGTCCTAGAAGGGCAAGCCGCGCATTACCATAGAGACCACGGACTGGAAAGGCGCTATCTGCACTTCCGGGCTCAGCCCCTGGACTCTGAGGTAAGGATGGGTTTTTTTCTGGCCTCTTCTGAGGAGGTCCTTGGGCTTCTTCGGCCCCACGGCGGCGAAGACAGGACCGGCAAGACTCGGGAAGATGCAGAGGTCGCGGGGCAGGTCTGTTAGGCCCTTGCCGGGGTTCTGGCGGGAGCCTCTTTCAGGCCTTCTGGGGCCGGGCCTGCGATCTGAGGTGGGATGGGATGTAGGAGGGCCTGCCTGCTGAAGCCTATTTTATCTTTACTTTTTCTATTCATGTTTCCACCCCCCCACGTCCCCGCCCCGCCCTTGCTCGTCCTTCTTTAGGCTGTTCTTTAATATTACAATTAAATTTTTTTTATTTGGCAAACTGGTTAATATAGTATTTATTTTGGGTCGGCCTTGGTTCTAAGTGCAGTATATGTATTAACTCCTTTAATTCTCAAACAATCCAATGAGGTAAGTATTATCACTCCCCCAGTTTTTAGATAAGCAACTTGAAGCCCAGCTATACTAAAAACTTACGTACAGTCGCATACCTGCTAAGGTGAGGAAAAAAACCTAAACGATATGGTGCTATTAACCTCAACACTAGTTTCCTCACGAATTCTGAATCTCTGATTAGAGCTTTAACTTCCTCTTTGCCACTTTCTTTCCCGTCAGGCTGCTCGGCTCTTTTGTGAGTTTTGTTGATGTGGTATTGCTCCCATTCATGACTTTCCCTCTCTCTCTTTTTTTCCCCTGCCCTTTTCTTTCAGGCCAGTAACCTAAAATGCAGAGTGGAGCTTCTAAACTTAACTGGTCTCTAAAGCCATACTGCCAGTGGACAAAAAATGCAGAGCGGCTCCTGCCTCTTGGCTCAAAATGTCAGTTACTGGGAGAAGGCAGTTATTTTGATGGGGTTCACAGGGCTTTTGCTCCCTTGAGGAGGCCTATCCTGAGCAGCAGGCCCTGGATGTCCTACCCGGAGAGAGACGGTACTGGGTATGGTTACATGATTCACTTAGTAGAGAGATGGTCACAGGAGTGATGGGAGATGAGAGCTCGACAGTACAGGTTCCTGAAAGTGCTGCATGATGAAAGAATGAGAAACACTCAAGAAAGTTACAGCAGGGATCAGGGGACCGACACCATCACGAGGTGAAGGTGCCCAAACTGATCTCAAGTCTGCTTTACTATACTTTTTGAGACTGTTTATATGAGCATAGCAGGCCACATGGCCTTCAGTGATAATCCTATGTAGTTAACATTTAACATTTTTGTATCCTTGTTTTTCTGCCTCAAGGACAAAGATCCAGTTAATCTTTATGTGCTTCCTAGCCGCCAAAGATAGGAACAATCTGTTGATGGCTTTTCATCCCCAGGCATACATCCTGCTTGCAAGATGATTTTTGTTCCTTCTTGGATTCCTTCAGGAGTCACATACTGAGTCATGTCCTCTCAGCAAGATTGTTTAATTCTTTTGCCAGGCCTTTTAGTAGGCCTGTCTCCTACAGGCATTGAGTGAACAGGCAAGAACTACTGACTGGAGATGGGAGAGGTTGTGGAAACTGGTAGAGCTGAAGGATTGTCAGCGATAGGAGATAGGGCAGGCTGCAGTTTCACTCACACCTGACATCGATGGCACAGGTTCTGGTTCTGGTTTGTTGCTTTGCTCAATTCTGTCTACTTTCTTGAAAAATGATTCCATGATGTCTGCGTCATAGCTTTTTTTCTTGTCATAGATGACATAGTGGCACTGGATTGCATTCTGAATGACTGCTGCAACCTTTGTAAACCATTCTACATTTGAGTCTTATGCCTCAAAAACTAACAATGCCTCCTCAGGATCCTCTTGCCATTTCCTGTTTTGAATGTCTTCAGTTTTTGAGTTACTTCTTCCTCTTGTCTTTGTCCTTTCTCTGGGCACACTCACATCTTTGAAGATTCACAGCTTGAAGATTTGTATGTAGGGGACTTCTGTAACTTTATTTTGAATTTTGATGAAGAAATTATTCCTAGAATAGGTAGAATCTATGCCAGAGATTCTGCGTATTCTTTACATTCTTGTTTGGGAGACAAAACGAATATATGACCTAATTAAGATTTAACAAAATAGTGTATACAGCAACTCACATACTAGTACACATGAACAGTAATTTTTAAGAGAACTCAGAGACAAACTCAGTCGTTGTATGACAAAGGTTGGATTGAGTTAATTGGGAGGTTTCCTATAGGAGGGGTGTTCAGTGACTTATATATAGAGAAGAGGAGTTCAGAGATATAGTTTGAAAGAAAATACTGAAAATAACCTAGCATTCAAAAGAGAATGTGTTCAAAGTGAGATGTGTGACATTAGGCCTGGGCTAAACAGATTCCTTGAGTTGCTCTTGTTCTTGAGCCTCCTTGGTGGGATCACTGCAAATGTAACCTGTCTTTTAGTCTCATTTTGTTCAGTTTGGAGGGTATTCTGAGGTTATGAAAAAATCCCTCTTTATGTGCCTAAGATTTTCCATTTTATTTTATCATGTATTTTATTTCCTTTTGTTTTCTGCTTCAACTCATTTTCGTTTTCCTTTATCTTTCTTGGATAGCTCTCTCCTGGTGTTTCTTAATTTTGTCTGTTGTCATGTCCCTAATATTTAAACAATGTTTAGGCTTAGAAAATGTCTCACCATAGCTCATTTTTCTTCTTCCATATAATCACCATCCATTCCCCGCCACATGAGTGCAATAAACAAGTGGCATTTTCTTTTTTCTCTCTCCTTTCTTCTTTTCCTCTTTTCTCCTTTCCTCCTTTCTTCTTCTTCTTCTCTCTCTCTATTTTAGTGTCCAGTGATAAGATCAAGATTGGAGGTAGGGAATCAACTGAAAAACTATCTTTTGAAAATGAGAAGTGACAAAGGGTCATCTTGACAAATACTCATAAAAATCAAAGTGGAAAATCTACAGAAACACTAAAGAATAAGAATAGAAATTCTAGGAAGCTGAAAGACAAAGGTAAGAAAATCCTCATTTCAGAACAAAAAGATAAGGATTTAGAGGAAGACTTGTGCATAAGCTCAGAATATGCCAAGTATGAGAAAATTTCAAATGGGAAGTTTCTTTGAGTGTAGTACAGGTTGTAAAGGGCTTCCCTGGTGGCTCAGAGGGTAAAGCGTCTGTCTGCAATGCAGGATACTCGGGTTCGATTGCTGAGTCGGGAAGATCCCCTGGAGAAGGAAATGGCAACCCACTCCAGTACCCTTGCCTGGAAAATCCCATGGATGGAGAAGCCTGGTAGGCTACATACAGTCCATTGGGTCGCAAAGAGTCAGACACGACTGAGCGATTTCACTTCACTTCACAGGTTGTAAAAACATTTGTCAGTAGTCAGATCTTATTCTTCATGAGAAAATGCATGCCAAAGAGAAACTGAATGTGTTGAATATGGAAAAAGCTTTGAGGGTGATTCAGCCCTCACTGTACATAAAAGAATCCACACTGGGGAGAAACCTTGCAGATATAAAAGTGTGGGGGAACGCTTTCAGCTGGAACTCTGCCCTAATCCAACACTATAAAAAATCTACAGTGGGGAGAAACTGTATGTGTGACTAGTGTTACAAAGCCTTTAGTGGGAGCTCAGCTCTATTTTAATAAACACAAGGGAATTCACACTGGAGGGGGACCTATGAATGTGAGGACTGTGGGAAATCCTTTAAGAAAATCTCAACCCTGTCTAAACACCACTGAATCCATAATGGGGAGAAACCCTTGGAATGTAATGAATGTTGGAAGACCTTCAGTAACAGGTCAGTCCTTTCTCTGCATAAAAGGATACACAATGGAGGGAAATCCTCTGAGTCAGTGACTGTAGGAAAGCCCTTAAGACCAGGAGCTGCCTTACCATGCATCAGAAAATCCATTGTGGGGAGAAGTCTTATGAGTGCTCTGACTGGCAATCCCAGTTTAGATGCTACCTTACAGTGCATCAGAGGATCCACACTGGAGAGAAGCTCTGTGAATGTGCAGAAATGGGAAGATCTTCAGTGGGAGTACAGACTTTACCAAATGCAAAAGAATCCACGTTGGAGAAAGAGAAAAACCCTACCAGTGTGCTGAGTGTGGGAAGGCTTTCAGTTGCAGATGTGAAATCAAATATAATTTACTATGGGGAGAAGCCATATGGTTGTAACCTGTGTGGGAAGGCTTTGGGTGGGAAGTCTTACTGAACACAAAAGAACCCACAATGGGGAGAAGCCTTATGAGTGTCAAGTGTGTGGAAAAGCCTTCAGTTATAGCTTAGGCCTAAGGCACCACAGAAGAGTACATATTGAGGAGAAACTCTTTGGATGTAGGGTGTAGGAAGAGGTTTCATCCAAGCTCAAAACGTGACGTACACCTATAAGTCCATACAGGAAAGAAACCATATAAATGTGAAAAGTATGAGAAAGCTTTTAGAGTGAACACAGATCCCAGTGAACATAAGAGAAGAACACATATTGAAGAGAAACTTTCTGAGTGTGAAAGTAAAAAATTAAGTCCAGTGTTATTTTCTCAGCCATATCCGTATTTACCTCCCTGTAACATTTGACACCAAGGAACACTTATTTTTTGGGGGAACTTAACCTTATTTAATATTGTATCCTGCCTCTTGGTATTCTCAATTGCTTTTATCCTACCCTACTTTTTCCCATGCCTCTTAATAACTTCTAATACATACTTCATTTATAATGTTTATTATATGTGTTATCCCTTTCCTTGAATATAAACTCCATGAGGACAAAAAACTTAGTCTCTTGTTTACTGATAGATTCAAGGTCATTGGAACCTTGTCTGGTAAATGTGGTGGTGGTGGGGCACAGTAAGATTTTTTTTGATTGGAATGTTTGGTTTCCATCATATGCTTTTTCAGGGTTGCCTTTGAATGTTTACAACTGTTCCTTTCCTCTTGCTTTTGCTGACTCCTTTTGGTTCCCCTGTTCTAAGTTGTGGCTGAGTATCATGCTCTATTCTTTAGGCAAGTGGTCTTAATTGTTTGTGTCTTCTCCTGACCCTCACTCCAATCCTGTTAAACTAAATGATGCTCTGCTATCATCTCTATGTCAGCAGTATGTTTACATAAACCACACACATGGTATTTCTGTATTCATGGGGTCATTTCAAGGCAGATGGTGAAATGGAAAAAATAAATACCTATGTTTATACCACTTTCTTGAAAGTCGTCTTCCTATTTTTTTCACAAGAAGACATGCAAATCATGCTAATGCTATATTTAAAATATATCCTGAATACATTTCTCACTGTTTCCATTTAGGTCATGTCACACTGGTCTCCCTACAGGATAGATGCAGACAGACTACAGAGCAGTTGATCAGATTATCTGAACATGCAAATCAGGTGCTGTCAAAATCTTCCAGTGGCTTCCCATCACTCCCCACTTTTATAAAACATTTTTGTCATATTTACTTTGCCTCTCTCTGAACCATTTGGAAATGAGTTGGAAATATGATACTTATCCCTAAATACTCCAGAATGCTTTCCTGACAATAGTGGCATTCTTTTTCATAGTCACAATACCATTATCATACTCAAGAAAATTACTAATTCAATAATACATCTAACATCCAGCCCACATTCAAATTTCCCCATTATCCTCAGAAGTCTTATAGCTGTTTTTTCCCCATCGATCGGAATTCAGTTAAGGTATACACATTGCAGTAGTTGTGTTTCTTTAGTCTGATTTAGAACTGTGGAAATGGCAACCCACTCTAGTATTCTTTCCTGGGAAATCACATGGAAAGAGGAGCTTGGTAGGCTACAGTCCATGGGGTCACAGAGTCAGACATGACTTAGTGACTGAACAACATGCTGTCTAATGCAATGCTGTCTAATATAGTAGACTCTAGTCACATGTAGCTACTGAGCTGAATGCTATTAATGTGATTGAGATGTGCTGTCAGTTAAAATCCATACCAGTTTTTATTTTGTACAGAAAAAAATAAGATATCTCAGTTTTTATATTGATCACATGTTGAAATATTTTAGATATATGAATTAGTTAAATGATTAAAATTTCAGCTATTCATTTAAACCTTTTTAAAAATGACTGCAAGAAAACTTAAAATACTTAAAATACTTATACGACTTGCATTTATTGCTTATGTGGTATTTCTTTTGGATATGTGGAACTAGAACAAATCACTCAACTTTTCTTTCATGGGAGAAGGCAATGGCACCCCACTCCAGTACTCTTGCCTGGAAAATCCCATGGATGGAGAAGCCTGGTTGGCTGCAGTCCATAGGGTTGCTAAGAGTCGGACAGGACTGAACGACTTCACTTTGACTTTTCAGTTTCATGAGTTGGAGAAGGAAATGGCAACCCACTCCAGTGTTCTTGCTTGGAGAATCCCAGGGATGGGGGAGCCTTGTGGGCTGCATCTATGGGGTCACACAGAGTCAGACATGACTGAAGTGACTTAGCAGCAGCAGCAGCAGCAGCAGCAGCAGCAGCATTGATTGTTTAAAGAGTTGAGGCAATCTGATTTATAGAAAATGGGTCCCCACCTCTGAGATCTAATGCTTGATGATCTGAGGTGAAGCTGATGTGATAATAATAGAAATAAAGTTCAGAATAAATGAGCTTGAACCATTGCAATCCTTCTGCACCCTGCCCCCTGCCCCCGAGTCCGTGGAAAAATTGTGTCTTCTATGAAACCTACCCCTGGTGCTAAAAAGGTTGGGAACAGCTGTTATAGAACCATCCTACATTCTGAATGATCACCTTCAGAATATAGTATGTGAGGTATAAGGCCTCTCATTTTAGCTCTGTCCCTGTAGAAAGAATCTCCTACAGTTGCACCACTTGCTTTATACTGACTTTCTTGCTGTTTGGCAAACACGTGAAACATATCTTGCAATTCCTGGGAATTCTCTTTCCTGTATTTTTTTGCAAGACTGACTCTTCATTCAGGTCTCTGCTCACATATCACATACTCAGAACTTCCTGACCATCCTTTCTAAATAGCACTTTCCATGAGTGTTTCCCCTTACCCTGCTTTGCCTTTCTTTTTTGAATTTCACCTTTATTGAAGTATAAAATTGTAGGATATTTAAAGTGTACATTGTGATTTGATATGTGTATGCATTATGAAAGGATATCACCCTCTTCCTCACCCATCTAGTTAATTAATACACCATCACCTCACGTATTTATTCTTATTTTAGAGGGAGTGAGAACATTTAAGTTCTCTCTTAATAAGTTTCAACTATAAAATACAATGTTATCGACTACAGTCACCAGGTTTAACATTAGCTCTTCAGACCTTATGTATCTTAAAGTTTGTAACCATTTCCCTCCCCTCCTTTTTGGTCACACCTTGTGGCTTGTGGGATCTTATTTCCCCAACCAGGGATTGAACTCAGGTCTATGACAGTGAAAGCATTGAACCTAACCACTGGACTGGCAAATAATTCCCCTGGTAACCTTTTATAAATCTTTCTCTATTTCTCCATTCCCTAGCCCCTGTCAACCATTTTTATACTCTTTTTTTCTTTTTAATCCACATGTAAGTGATATCATGAAATTTTTCTCTGGCACATTTCACTGAGGGTCCATCCCTATTTTCACAAATGGCAGGATGTCATTCTTTCTCATGGCTGAGTAATACTCCATTATGTATTCTACATCATATATACCACATCTTTATCCATTCATACCTGTTGATTGGCACATAAGTTGTTTCCATATTGTGGCTATTGTGAATAACAATGCAATGAAAATGGGAGTGCAGGTATAATTTTGAGTTCTGTTTTCATTCCTTTGGATATATACCCAGAAGTGGGATTCCTGAGTCATATGGTACTTCTATTTTTAATTTTTGAGGAACTCATTATACTTTTAAAAATAATGGTTTATACCAGTTTACATTGCTACTAGTAGTGTACAGGGTTCCCTTTTTGCTATATCCTTACTAACATGTTATTTGTGTTGGCTTTTTAATAATAGCCATTCTGACAGGTATGAGGTGATATTTCATTGTGGTTTTAATTTGCATTCTCCTGATGACTAGTGATGTTGGGCATCTTTTCATGTACCTTTGGCCATTTGTATGTATTCTTCGGAAAAATATCTATTCAGGTACTCAGTCCATTTTAAAATTGGATAATTGCTTTTTGCAATTGAGTGTATGAGTTCCTTATAGATTTCATATATTAACCTCTTTGTGGATATATGTTTTACAGAGATTTTCTCCTATTTCATAGGTTGTCTTTGCATTTTTTTTTAAAACTGTGCTTTTGGTGTCATATTCAAAAAAACATTTATTTCCCATAATGTTTTCCTCTAGGAGTTTTATGGTCAGGTCATGAAATTTCAGTCTTTAATCCTTTTATGAGTAAATTATTGTGAGAGATGTAATACTTTGAGTTAAGTATTATGAGAGGTCTAGTTTCATTCTTTTGCATGTGGCTATCTAGTTTTTCTAGCATCATTTATTGAAGAGACTGTCCTGTGGTCATTGCATGGTTTTGGCTCCTTTATTGTAAATTAAGTATCTGTATATGTATGAGCTTATTTCTAGGCTTTCTATTCTTGTTCCATTGACCTATGTGTCTGTTTTTATTCCAATACCATACAGTTTTGATTACTGTGGCTTTGTAGTATAGTCTGATATCAGGAAGTGTTATGCCTTCTAGTTTGTTTTTTCAAAATTGGTTTGGCTATTTAGATTCTTTATGGTTCCACACAAATGTTGGATTGTTTCTTCTATTTCTGTGAAAAATGCCAGTGGAATTTTGATAGTGATTGTATTGAATCTGTAGATTACCTTAGGTGGTAGGTATGGGTATTTTAACAATATTAGTTCTTATGATCTATCTTTGAAAATATTGATGGGTGTTTGAGAATATGTGTTCTGCTATTCTTGGATGGAATGTTTTGTAAATGTTAAATCTGGTTTAGTGCATAGTTTAAGTCCAATTTACACAATTGGTTTGAGGTACTTTTAGATTTTTTTTTTTTTTTTTGCTAGTGGATTCAGAAAAGACTAAGTCCATCCCTGTGAATTGCTTCTAATACTCCTTCCATATGAGATTCTTAATGGATTTATATAAAAGAAATAATAGTCGAACAGAACTAATTACAATAGTTAATATTTATTGAGAACTTTAATTACAGACTATACTAATCACTGGGTGAAATATTTTTCTTAATCTTCTGTGTGGCAATGAATAGAACTACTCAAAAGTGATCCTGAGATCTCACTCTAGGTTGCCTAGGAAAGGAGCTAGCTGGAACTGGGGTTTCCCCCTCTTCCTGGAGGGAAGTGGTGCACTTAAACTCAGTTTTCCATTGTACCAGTGCCTTATACTCCATAACAGGATAGGCTCCAACTTCCCAGGTATCCATGGTCTTCAGGTGCCAGGCAGCTGGCCTTCCTCAAACAGTTGGCGTCTAAACCCAGACTGCCTGGCAACCAAGTAGTCTTGATGTCTCACTAAGAAATGGAATTCAAGTTTACCTTTTGAGAAGGTAGAGCAGTTGTGTCAGGACTAGAGCAGCTTGACCCTGGCACTGATTCTCCTCTCCCTGAGATTATGAGAGGGTGGAAGTACTTTGCCTCTTGTTCCTGACTCTTGATTTCCTGTGTTTCCTCAATAAATCTTGTTCTTTGGTTCTCACTGTGTGATGTTGCTGTATTTATCCTAATGCCTGTTGCACCACATTCTTGCAGCAAATTTATGAATTAGAGATGCTGCGGATATCGAGAAGATGTGGGTAGAGTTTGCCATCTTCTCAGGAAAGAGTGTAATTATAAATGTGTGTGTGTGTGTGTGTGCATGTGTCTGGGGAACTGGGTGTAGGTTGGAGGATTGGTTGATGAAGGAAAAATTGCCCGACCCTATGAAGATGGGTGTTTGCTATGACCAGTGCATTTTCTTGGCAAAACTGTATTAATCTTTGCCCTGCTTCATTCCATATTCCAAGGCCAAATTTGCCTGTTACTCCAGGTGTTTCTTGACTTCCTACTTTTTCATTCCAGTCCCCTATAATGAAAAGGACACCTTTTTTGGGTGTTAGTTCTTAAAGGTCTTGTAGGTCTTCATACAGCCATTCAATTTCAGCTTCTTCAGCGTTACTGGCTGGGGCATAGACTTGGATTACTGTGATATTGAATGGTTTGCCTTGGAAACAAACAGAGATCATTCTGTCATTTTTGAGATTGCATCCAAGTACTGCATTTCGGACTCTTTCGTTGACCATGATGGCTACTCCATTTCTTCTAAGGGATTTCTGCCTGCAGTAGTAGATATAATGGTCATCTGAGTTAAATTCACCCATTCTAGTCCATTTTACTTCTCTGATTCCTAGAATGTTGACGTTCACTCTTGCCATCTCTTGTTTGACCACTTCCAATTTGCCTTGATTCGTGGACCTGACATTCCAGGTTCCTATGCAATATTGCTCTTTACAGCATCGGACCTTGCTTCTGTCACCAGTCACATCCACAACTGGGTATTGTTTTTGCTTTGGCTCCATTCCTTCATTCTTTCTGGAGTTATTTCTCCACTGATCTCCAGTAGCATATTGGGTACCTACCAACCTGGGGAGTTCCTCCTTCAGTATCCTATCATTTTGCCTTTTCATACTGCTCATGGGGTTCTCAAGGCAAGAATACTGAAGTGGTTTGCCATTCCCTTCTCCAGTGGACCACATTCTGTCAGACCTCTCCACCATGACCTGCCCATCTTGGGTGGCCTCACGGGCATGGTTTAGTTTCACTGAGTTAGACAAGGCTGTGGTCCTACTGTGATTAGATTGACTAGTTTCTGTGAGTATGGTTTCAGTGTGTCTGCCCTCTGATGCACTGGTCATAGCAAACACCCTCTTCCAACAGCACAAGAGAAGACTCTACACATGGACATCACCAGATGGTCAACACCGAAATCAGATTGATTATATTCTTTGCAGCCAAAGATGGAGAAGCTCTATACAGTCAATAAAAACAAGACCAGGAGCTGACTGTGGCTCATATCATGAACTCCTTATTGCCAAATTCAGACTTGAAGAAAGTAGGGAAAACCACTAGACCATTCAGGTATGACCTAAATCAAATCCCTTATGATTATACAGTGAAGTAAGAAATAGATTTAAGGGACTAGATCTGATAGAGTGCCTGATGAACTATGGACTGAGGTTCATGGCATTGTACAGGAGACAGGGATCAAGACCATTCCCATGGAAAAGAAATGCAAAAAGGCAAAATGGCTGTCTGGGGAGGCCTTACAAATAGCTGTGAAAAGAAGAGAAGCGAAAAGCAAAGGAGAAAAGGAAAGATATAAGCATCTGAATGCAGAGTTCCAAAGAATAGCAAGAAGAGATAAGAAAGCCTTCCTCAGCGATCAATGCAAAGAAATAGAGGAAAACAACAGAATGGGAAAGACTAGGGATCTCTTCAAGAAAATTAGAGATACCAAGGGAACATTTCATGCAAAGATGAGCTCGATAAAGGACAGAAATGGTATGGATCTAACAGAAGCAGAAGATATTAAGAAGAGGTGGCAAGAATACACAAAGGACTGTACAAAAAAGATCTTCACGACCAAGATAATAATGATGGTGTGATCACTGACCTAGAGCCACACATCCTGGAATGTGAAGTCAAGTGGGCCTTAGAAAGCATCACTACAAACAAAACTAGTGGAGGTGATGGAATTCCAGTTGAACTATTTCAAATCCTGAAAGATGATGCTGTGAAAGTGCTGCACTCAATATGCCAGCGAATTTGGAAAACTCAGCAGTGGCCACAGGACTGGAAAAGGTCCGTTTTCATTCCAATCCCAAAGAAAGGCAAGCCAAAGAATGCTCAAACTACTGCACAATTGGACTCATCTCACACGCTAGTAAAGTAATGCTCAAAATTCTTCAAGCCAGGCTTCGGCAATACGTGAACCATGAACTTTCAGATGTTCAAGCTGGGTTTAGAAAAGGCAGAGGAACCAGAGATCAAATTGTCAACATCCACTGGATCATGGAAAAAGCAAGAGAGTTCCAGAAAAACATCTATTTCTGCTTTATTGACTGTGCCAAAATCTTTGACTGTGTGGATCACAATAAACTGTGGAAAATTCTGAAAGAGATGGGAATACCAGATCACCTGACCTGCCTCTTGAGAAACCTGTATGCAGGTCAGGAAGCAACAGTTAGAACTGGACATGGAACAACAAACTGGTTCCAAATAGGAAAAGGAGTTCGTCAAGGCTGTATCTTGTCACTCTGCTTATTTAACTTCTATGCAGAGTACATCATGAGAAACGGTGGGCTGGAGGAAGCAGAAACTGGAATCAAGATTGCCGGGAGAAATGTCAATAACCTTAGATATGCAGATGATACCACCCTTATGGTGGAAAGTGAAGAAGAACTAAAAAGCCTCTTAATGAAGCTGAAAGAGGAGAGTGAAAAAGTTGGCTTAAAACTCAACATTCAGAAAATGAAGATCATGGCATCTGGTCCCATCACTTCATGACAAATAGATGGGGAAACAGTGGAGACCGTGTCAGACTTTATTTTTTTGGGCTCCAAAATCACTGCAGATGGTGACTGCAGCCATGAAATTAAAAGATGCTTACTCCTTGGAAGAAAAGTTATGACCAACCTAGATAGCATATTCAGAAGCAGAGACATTACTTTGCCAACAAAGGTTTGTCTAGTCAAGCCTATGGTTTTTCCTGGGGTCATGTATGGATGTGAGAGTTGGACTGTGAAGAAAGCTGAGCGCCGAAGAATTGATGCTTTTGAACTGTGGTGTTGGAGAAGACTCTTGAGAGTCCCTTGGACTGCAAGGAGATCCAACCAGTCCATTCTGAAGATCAGCCCTGGGTGTTCTTTGGAAGGACTGATGCTAAAACTGAAACTCCAGTACTTTGGCCACCTCATACGAAGAGTTGACTCATTGGAAAAGACTCTGATGCTGGGAGGGTTTGGGGGCAGGAGGAGAAGGGGATGACAGAAGATGAGAAGGCTGGATGGCATCACTGACTCGATGGACGTGAGTCTGAGTGAACTCCCGGAGTTAGTGATGGACAGGGAGGCTTGGCGTGCTGTAATTCATGGGGTCGCAAAGAGTCGGATACAACTGAGCGACTGAACTGAACTGAACTGATGAAGATGGCGATCCCAAATGTAGAAGAGAGCAAAGTGATCCGGGCCTCAAGAACCTCATGCCCAAACAAATTCGGCCAGAGTTAATGGGCTGCAGGTCCTCTGGTGAAGATGGGTGAGTTTCAAACTGGAAAATCTGGAGACAAAAATCTCCCACTAAGGGAGACTGCAGGCCGGGCTCACTGGTACAGAATTGTGATGAAAAAGCAAAGGGGAGAGTCAGTTTCCTTATAAGAATCGCTGTGACCTCCTTAGCTCTTTTTTATTTTTATTTTATTTTTTACTTTACAATATTGTATGGCAAAACTTCCTTAGCTCTTAATAGAATGTCAGTGCTTCTATCTTGAAGGACCATTTTTCATAGCACCACCTTGTGGCAGTAAGCCGAAATGGCAGTAGTGAACTTAGATACCAGTCCTTTCCTGGTTGGGTATGAGAACTGATATAAACTCATTTTTGGAATTTCAGGTTTGGAGATCGTTCTCGGGGAAAGGCAGTGCAAAATGGAGACAACCTTCTGTTAATATTGCAATTGGGGACTGATGAATAAATTGCAAAATAATGACAATAAAGAGAAGCAATGGGCCATATTTAAGTTCATGAAATATTTCTTACCAGCAGGACAGCAAGGATGGAAACTTTTCTTTTGATATTTTGGTTGGCGCACAAGAACTTAAAACCCTTCATTTTCATGTGGCTACTGTGAATATGCACTTAAAACATTAGATAAACATGTTAAAGTTATGTTATTCTTTGATGTTATTTCCTTTGATGATAACTACTGTATCTTAAAAAAAATTATAAATTCTCTTGAATCCTCAACTCCAAAGAAAAATCTATATTTTTACAGACTAGTGGTAATATTTGGTGTCCTCTTCAAGAAGTATCTGCTGTTCCTTACAAATGTCAAATAGCTAATATTATTCTCTCACAAAGGAATTGTTTTTCCTAACAAAGGTTTGCCTTTGTTTAACAGAACTGAAAGTGCAGGTGAGAAATAGCCTAATGTCAATTTTTCCCAAATATTTGATACTTCAGGCAGATGGTGGATTCGTTTGCACTTGAAATGACATAGCAGTGGCACTATATATGTGAAGACTCTTTCATTTACAGAGATGTTTTTCAATCTCTGAAATGATCAACTTGTAAATAAGTTTATTCTCCAGCATAGAGATCCCCAGATTTTGAATGTATTTACCAGTAAAATAAAGTAAAAATGGGATTAAACGTATGATTACTAAATTTTTGTTTTGTCAAGTAAGAACATCAAAACCTTTCCTCCAAATGGCTGTCTACTACCACTATAATTCAAGAAAAGAAAGAAACATTATAAAGTGAGAGTGGAATCAGATACTGTTAAATAAGGAATAACCTTTTATATTGACTTCATTATAAATGGTCAACTTGTAGTTGTTGTTTATTTGCTATGTTGTGTCTGACTCTTTGTAACCCCATGGACTGTAGCCCACCAGATTTCTGAGGCAAGACTGTTGGAGTGGGTTGCCGTTTCATTCTCCATGGGATCTTCCCAACCCAGGAATCCAACCTGTGTCTCCTGCATTGGCAGGCGGATTCTTTACCACTGAGCCACCAGGAAAGCCCCAGTGTAGTAGCCCTCTACTCTGTTAAAACTTGAGGCAGAAGGTGGAATAGATATTGATGAGCTGTTAGTCTCCACCACAATGTCTCCTTTGGCAGAATCAGGTGAATGAAAGACTGTTATTTCTAATAAAAGTGATATGTCTGGGAAGAAAAAAAGTCAGTACAATCTTATTTTAGAATAGATG
This sequence comes from Bos javanicus, assembly GCF_032452875.1. NCBI lineage: Eukaryota > Metazoa > Chordata > Mammalia > Artiodactyla > Bovidae > Bos > Bos javanicus. The sequence goes on along the minus strand of NC_083890.1, from coordinate 30,306,865 downwards.
CTTATGATAAATAATTTCTCAATATTTTGTATGTTGTTATTACCACATTTTATGATTATTTATCTGTAGTCCCTGATTAATCTTGAAGCTTTTGAATGCATGAATTACATTTTATTTATGTATATTTATTTATCTGTCTCCTTATCATTTATCCCTGCTGCTGCTACTGCTGCTAAGTCGCTTCAGTCATGTCCGACTCTGTGCAACCCCATAGACGGCAGCCCACCAGGCTCCCCCATCCCTGGGATTCTCCAGGCAAGAACACTGAAGTGGGTTACCATTTCCTTCTCCAATGCATGAAAGTGAAAAGTGAAAGTGAAGTCGCTCAGTCATGTCCGACTCTTCGCGACCCCATGGACTGCAGCCTACTAGGCTCCTCCGTCCATGGGATTTTCCATGCAAAAATACTGGAGTGGGGTGCTATCATTTATCCCTACTTCTATTTATTTACAGAGTCAGTACCTAGTGCAATTCTTGGTTGTGGTAAACACCCAAGAAATACTCTTTGAATAAATGATTTGATTCGTCTTCTGTTGGGCAAGGTCAATATTATATCTTTAGCTCTCTACACTATGATTTTTCCATCTAATTCATGACTTTGCCAGCCATTTTTTAATCCACAATATTCTCTTTATTACACTCTTTACATCTTTGTTTCTCAAAGTGTGTATCAGAGGATTAAAACTGGGTATGACAATGGTATAAAAGAGACTAAGGAGTTTCCCATTTTGTGAGGTGCTAGTTTGCGGCTTCGTGTACATATAAATGATTGTTCCATAAAACAGAGATACTACTGTGAGGTTGGAACCACATGTATTAAGAATCTTTCGGCACCTTGCTGCTGACTTGATTCTCATGACAGCTTGAGTGATGACTCCATATGAGATGAGAATTAGTGACAGAGGTACCAGAAGAAATACCACTCCAAAAGCAAAGACAACAACTTCAATTACTTTTGAATAGACACAAGCCATCTTGATCAATGCTGGCATCTCACAGGAAAAATTATCCACCTCCTGGTGCCCACATCTTGGCAACTTCAAAGTCAAAGAGCAAACAGTTAAGGCACTACCAAGACCACCTAACCAGGCAATCAACACCATCTTCTGGCAAAGCTCAGGGTGCATTATTACTGTGTAATGAAGAGGTTGACAGACAGCAGCATAGCGGTCTTAAGCCATTACAGCCAAGAGAAGACATTCTGTGGCTCCCATGTCAAGGGCAAAGAAGAACTGGAGCACACACCCTCCATATGTAATAGACTTTTTTGGACCCCATAGATTTACCAGCATCTGGGGGATAATGCTAGTTGTGTAACAGAGGTCCACAAAAGACAAATTGGATAAGAAGAAATACATGGGCGTATGGAGCTGGGTGTCTAGGTAAGATACAAGAATGATCGTTGTGTTTCCTACCAGTGTTATAATATAGAAGATGAAGGCAACCACAGAGATGATGTGTTCCAATTGGGGCCGATCAGAAAAGCCCAGAAGGATGAAGTCTGTTGTGGAACTTCCATTGCTGGTTCCCATTGCTCCTTTTGAGAAACTAGGAAGCTATACCATGGGAAGAAAAAATAGTGTCAGCCTTAGGTAGAACTAAAAACCTCTGAAGTTTGTCGTGAATATCCAAAGGTCACTTATTTGCATGCTTTCTCCCATTTTGGAACACCTCTTAACATATCTGCTGTGTTCATTTTCCAAAATCTCTACCTATTTCATTATATCCATAGTGGTTTTATTTATTTTTTATTTGCCATGCCATGTGGCTTCCAGTATCTTAGTTCCTTGACCAGGGATTGAGCCTGGGACCCCGAGAGTTAAAACGTGGATCCTAACCACTGGATTGCTAGGGTATTCCCCAGAATGCTTTGACCACTGAGTCACACAAATATTTTTCTTACAAAGCTGTTGAATTTAAGGTGAAAGTTAAGTGACATTTTCCTGGGGTAAGCTCTACTTTTGCTAAGAGAATCACTTTCTATATTCACTTTCAAACGTCTACATCTCAATCGTTATAATTGTAATCATAATTATCATCACAACCAGCACCCTCCTCCTCTTTTCCCCCTCTTTAACATTACACTGTTGTTCTTGTATTAATTTTGATGTTCTTTACTATCCTGCCCTTTTTTTGTGCATGTGTTTTTGATGGCAGATAAAAGTCCTTAGTACTATTAAACTTTATTCACATGTACAGAGGCTGTATAATTCTTTGAACACCTTTATGAATGTTATTACACCATTTAAGTAGCCTTATTGATTTGTTGCAGAGTTAAAAGTTGAATTAATTCCAAAAGGTTTTGGTCCCCACATACACATGGCAGCAATCTGTGTTAGCTCCTTTTTACCTGGCCATTCAGCAAAATTAACAAGGCAGTTAATTGAATCAAAAAGCAGATTACTAAACAATCAATGAGTTGTTTTTCCCCATGGTATTTATTAACTGCATGAGTTTATCCTCTGGCTGCTTTGGAACTCTGTAGGTAAAACTATCACTTAATTTCAACTCTAAAAGAATATAGATAAGGGATAAAATTATATCAGTCTTACTATGACTAGATACAGTATCATATCTTTAGTTTTTATTTATGAATTTTTTAATGTATATAATCCTTGACCATGAACTTCAGGCCTAAATGTATACTTTACATTTATAGTGTCTTTGGGGCCAAGGAATAATTACCTATTAGTTACAGATATAGTGAGATAAGGTAAAGATAAATTACCTACAGTATATCATTGTTATAAGCATTTTAGTTGGAAATTACATATTATAATCATGAAGAGAGAACTGTTATTACTAAGTAGTATGAGATAGAGATGTAGTTTTTCTCAATATAAAATGGAAATTTAATTATGAGTGTCCAGTTTTTATGGAGTAGATGTCAGACCAAGTTAAGCATAGTGCTTAAGAGCACAGTTTCTTGATTCGGAGGGGTTGGGATCAAATTCCAGCTTCATGACTTGGAAGCAATGTGTCCTTGGGCAATTTATTTAACCTGTCTGTATACTAGGTTCTCTATATGTTATGTGAAGGGATATTGTGAAGGTTAATATTTGTGAAGACACTTGGAAGTGAATCCTTCTGTGGAAAGATTTCCAATGAAACGCAGAAATCCTTTGTTAATTCTAAAAATGAAAAACTATATTCACCTACCCTGAAATCATTGTTTATCTATCCCTCATTTCCTTTGTCTTTCATGCTGATGATTCACCATGTGGTCTATAACTAAACTGGAAAACTTAAATACTTTTTTTGGCATGATTTTTTAAGTGCCCAAGCATATTTATATACACAAAATTACTTTCAAATACAGTGTACAGATTGAACCAATAAGCTTCAGAAGGAGGAGAGGACTTGGTTTCCAAAATGACTTGATTATAGAATGCACTTGACTTTTTTTCACCACTTCAGGTTGGGATAGTTTTGGGAATTAAAAGGCCACAGAATTTTAGAGTTGAAATGAACCTCGGGCACCATGAATCCAGTCTTCTATCCTGCACAGGAAATCCTTCCACAGGAAGATTCACTTCCACTCCTATTTTCATAAATTCAGTAACAGGAAAGTCATTTGCACATGAAGCAGCCTCTTTCCTTTAATCAGTGTCTCTTACTTACTTATGTAGAACTCAAAGATGCCTCTGTAATATCCAGGCACTGGCTCTTTTTCTTTTTTCTGGAAATAAATACAGAATAATTTGACATGGCTTTATAAAGGTAGTTTTATTATAAAATAAAACATATATATATAGAAAGAAAAATAAAAGCTAGGTCAGCTAAGGTGAATATTTTTGTAACTGACACGGAGGTCAAGAAACAGAATGCTGCCAGCCACCCTGGGAGCTTCTCTTTGTGCCTCATTCCAGTCATAACCCTTCTCTGTCCTTGAAAATATCCACTATCTTTTTTTTTTTTTTTTAGTATCCACTATCTTGATGTTTATAGTAACCACCTCCTTGTATTTTACTAGTTTAAATACTCAAATGTGCATCTGTAGACACTATTGTTTAATTTTGTTCATTAAGAATTTTTATATGTCTTTTAAGTCTCTTTTAATATTAGAATCTATTGTTAAATATACACTTAAATTTATGTTCCCAGACCAAGTGCATAAGTCACTGAACGATTTTTAATTACTATGCTCTTCTGGTTGCAATCCATTGGATGCACCATGGTTTATGAAATGCCTCAGAATAGTGAGTTTAGAAGTAAACACAGTGCACCAGGTGTGCTACACTGTTGAAGAGAATAGTGACAGTCTATGATTTACACAATGTTTGTAAAATATTTTAGCTGGTTTTAGAAGGTGGAAAACATTACAGTCTTAATTTAAACTTTGGATTATATAAGGCCCCTTGTTCTAAGTGCTGTCAAAAATTATACTTTATGTAATTTAATCTTGTGAACCCAAATATAAGACTTCATCTTATGCTTTTTAAAATTTTGGTTTAAGCCTTGAAGTCTCAAAATTTAGATATCATTTTAAATTTAAAAGTCAATATGATATAAAAAAGAGACTTAGAACATGAGTTGAAGAAATAGATGTTAAAAAGAAGCATGCTATATTTTAATTAAAACTCACTTTCATTTTTCATAGTATGAACTTTAGTTTCTAATAATGTAGCATAACTTTACATTTTGCTTTCTTCAGTGAAATCTAAGACAAATGAACCAGACATATTTAAACATAACTTGAGTGTACACAATGATATGGAGATAAAACTAGATACATAAAATTTCATCGTTGAGATATTAAATGGATCTTTTATAACTATAAAGTAAGATGTACATTGCTGTAACCATACAAAGCCAAAGCAGAAAAATACAGTGTAAAAGTAGTTAAGACTCCGGACTCTAGATTCAGACCATCTGTCATGGTATTAGAACACCCTTCAGCTACTTTCTCACTGTGTGAGCTGAAGCAGCTAATTATTGTCTTTAAGCCTGAGTTTCCTCATCTGTAGAATAGTTATTCTAGAGCACCTGCTATTGGAGAAGGCAATGGCAACCCACTCCAAAATTCTTGCCTGGAGAATCCCAGGGACAGGGAATCCTGGAGGGCTAATGTCTATGGGGTCGCACAGAGTCAGACACGACTCAAGAGACTTAGCAGCAGCAGCAGCAGAGCACCTGCTTCATAGAATGGTTTGTGAGGATAATTAAATGATATATTACATATAAACTGTTTAGTAAGATGCTCAGCATAGAGAGCATTTACTAAGTTAAAATATTCACTAACTGCTCTTGTTGAAATTTAATATAATCTTCATTCCTGAGAGGGAATTAGTGTATTAGGGTTTATTTTTATCTCACATATCTGTCACATATTTGCTTTCATGTTAGACTGAGATCTAACATCTGTGCTACCTGGGATCTGTTTTCTACTCCATGTCTTCTGTTGGAGATAGCAGCGAATACTTACCAGAAGAAAAAAATATTAGAAGGTAATTATACTTTCATGAGGGTAGAATTCACAGTTGTCATGCTCTTAAGTAGTCCAGATGTACTCCTGTGTGCACTTTGATGATCCTTCATTTAATTGAAATTTAGAAAAAATTGTTTGGCAAGTCACTGAGTCTATGAAATATGGGAATAGCCACCAGTTTCTTATACTATTAATAACATAACAATCACATTCATGTTTAAATACAACAGCTGAACTGAGATTAAATAGAGGTCTCCATCTAATGTGGATGTTGGAGAAAAACTAGATGCAGGACTGGTTGAAGAGTTGAAGAATTAGATTTTGTTAAATGTATTTTTGATAGTATATTTGTAGTCTTTTAGTGTATACTTTTGTTAAATGCATTTGTAGATAGATTTTTGCCTAATTAAACAAAGAGAGTGCTATGTTGGTCTGCATATACTACAAGAATCGTAATGATGTAGCAGGGAAATATTTGTGTGCAATTTTAAAGGCTACTATGTGGATATGATTTAGACCTTGGGGACTGGTGCCCCACAGAGGTGATTAACAAATCTTTGACTATGGTCAGAATCTTATCTAAACAACAATTTTATGAAAAGTTCCCTTAAGACTTTGCGGTCTATCCATTTTCTGTTTAGATTTCTTCCATGGAAATTAATTTCAGAGGTAAATTTATATATTGCACTGAGGTTACTATTGAATATTATAAATGTAATGTAAACCATATTTTTTAAAATAACACATTTAATTGAAATTTGGCTTATTCAACAGGTAAGATATCAAATTGGAGAAATACAGGCAATTATCTAGATATTGTGTCCATAGGAAATAAGATATTTGATTAAAAATCATGGAATAATTAAAATTCTAGGTTCATGAGCCATATAATCATTGTTTCATTTTCAATGAATTAAAGATAATACCGTGAACACGTGTCAGCCTGCCCTTCTGTTCAAGAGCTGAAAATTTACTAATAGCTTAGAGCTGGCTATATGGCTTTACACTGTCCAGTCTGTCTTCCTGCCTGACCCCCAGGGGAATCATGGTCTTGATTTCTGTGTTCATCAAATACTTACATTAGGATATAATTTATACATTAACACACTCCCATACATATGTGTGGAATGTCTAAATTTTTTGCATGTGCAACTTTGCAGAATTTGTCTATCAGTTCTTGGAGTTTTTTTTTATTAGGTCTTTAGGATTTTCTATATCAAAGATCATGTCATCTGCAGAGACAGTTTTACTTCTCACTCTCTGATTTGGATGCTTTTTATTTCTTTTCCTTTTCTAGGACTTCCCAGCTATATTGAATAGAAGTGGCAAGAGTGGTCATCATTGTCTTGCTCTTGATATTAGAGGAAAAGCTTACAGCCTTGTACTATTGAGTATGGTGTTTGCTGTGGGCTTGTCATATATGATTTAATGTCTTTTCTACTAATTGGTCTGTTTAGAGTTTTTACCAGTCAGATCAGTTCAGTTCAGTTCCTCAGTCGTATATGACTCTTTGTGACCCCATGGCCTGCAGCACGCCAGGCTTCCCTGTCTATCAGCCACTCCCAGAGCCTGCTCAATCTCATGTCCATTGAGTCAGTGATACCATTTCTTTCTAATTCAATCTTAGTAGGTTTTAGTTTTTAGGAATTAACCATTTCTTCTAAGTATTCCAATTTATTGGTGTAGTCTTTTTTGATCCTTTGTATTTTGTGTGGTAGCAGTTGTAATGTCTTTTTCATACTTTTATTTATTTTTGTCCTCTGTCATTTTTTGCTGATGGAGTCTGCAATGCATTTATTATGAACTGCATCTTTTTCTTGCCCTCCAGGAGTCTGGCTACTGCTGCTATGTCACCTCAGTTGTGTCTGACTCTGTACGGCCCCATATACCGTAGCCTACCAGGCTCCCCTGTCCCTGGGATTCTCCAGGCAAGTATACTGGAGTGGGTTGCCATTTCCTTCTCCAATGCATGAAAGTGAAAAATGAAAATGAAGGCGCTCAGTCCTGTCCGACTCTGTGAGACCCCATAGACTGCAGCCCACCAGGCTCCCCTGTCCATGGGATTTTCCAGGCAAGAGTACTGGAGTGGGGTGCATTGCCAAGAGTCCTAGCTGCTGCTTTTCAGGCTCTTCCTTCCTCACGGTCACCACTCCCCGGGTCTTGCAGCACATCTCAGTGTACTGAATACGGTGAGAAAGAAGTCGGTTTGTTTGTCAGTGTCTTTGTTGCACAGCTAGGGAAGCCGGTTGCTCACTCAGGTACTCTCACATTCTCCCAGTGGAGAAATCACAGGCTAAGGAAGTCTCCTTTGGCACTGAGCTGTGACACCTTGGAGGAGAGGTGGTAGGTAGTAAAGTAAAACTGTTCTTCTTAACCTCATCAGTGTGTCCATCTTGTATTTGTCTCTGCTCCAGTGATGTGCTGGTACGTCTCATTGGACTCCCAGAGTTTCACAAAGGCAGTGCTGTCTGTTGGTGATTACACAGATCATCCTGAATATGCAGGAACCTTAGACTATGGCTTGCTTTTCTGATTCCTTAGTGGTGTCTTTGGAAGAGACAAAGCTTTAATTTTAAAAAGTTCAACACATGAATTTTTCTTTTATGATTAGTCTTTACCTACTCTAAGCTTATGAAGATATTTCTCTATATTTTATTCTAGAAGCTTTATAATTTTAGCTTTTATTTTTAGTCAGGGATTCATTTCAAGTTAAAGTTTTCTGTATGGTGTGAGGTAGAAGTTGAACTTCAGTATTTTCCGTAGAATATCCAGTAATTTCAACACCATTCATTGAAAGATTATCTTTTTCTTATTAAATTTTGACACCTTTGCAAAAAGTCAGTTGACCCTATACATCCATTTCTGAGCTCTCTATTGACCTATTTGTGTATGCTTAGGCCAATACTGCACTGTCCTGATTGGTGCAGTTTTATAGTAAATCTAGGAATCAGGTGATGTCATTCCTCCAGTTTTGTTCTTCTAAGAAGATTTGGGGATAGTGTAGGTTTTTGTATTTCCATGTTGGTTTTACAATCAGCTGGTGAATTTCTTAAAAAAATTGGTTGATTTATTGGTTTCCTATTGCTGCTGCTCCAAACTACCAGAAACTTAGTGGCTTTAAATAACATGAATTTATAATCTTACATTTTTGGAGATTGGAAGTCCAAAATGGATATCTCTGAGAAAATCACAAGGTGTTGGTAGGGTTGCATTATTTTCTGGAGGCACTAGGAAGAATTCATTTTCTTGCACTTTCCAGTTTCTAGGGGCTGCCATGGTCATTGGCGTACGGATTCCTCCCCTCTTCATGCTAGGAACGGCCAGTCTAGCCTTTCTCACATTGATCACATTGACTCTCCTGCATCCTTTTTCCTTCATTTAAGGATGCTTCTGGTTGTATTGTGTCCATCCATATAATTCAGAACACTCTCCCTATTTTAAGGTTTCTGATTAGCAACCTTAATTCCATCTAAAACTTTAACTCTTTCTTACTGCATCACATAATATATTCACAAGTTCAAAGGGATAGAATGAGGACCTCTCTGGGGGAGCCATTATTCTGCCTACTTAATTGGAGATGTTTTGAATCTGGAGATCAGTTTGGGGAAAATTGACATTATAACAATATTATGTCTTCCAATGCACGAACATGGTCTAGCTCCATATTTATTTAGGCCTTCTTTGAGTTCTCTTAGTGATGTTTAGTAGTTTTCAAAGTAGAGGTCTTGTACATCATTCATTTAAATTTATTCTATTTAAAATGCTATTGTAACTGATATTATTTTACACTTTCAATTTTCAATTGTTTATTGCTCATATAGAAATACTCTTCAGTTTTTAATTTTCATCTCGCCTCTAGCCACAATTCAACTTCATTTATTAATTCTTGTTACAGTCTCTACTACAGTTTTATTATTTTTTTTAAATATCTTTTAAAAAATTTATTTTATTTTATTTTTTAACTTTACAATACTGTATTGGTTTTGCCATATATCAAAATGAATCCACCACAGGTATACACATGTTCCCCATCCTGAACCCTCCTCCCTCCTTCCTCCCCGTACCATCCCTCCGGGTCGTCCCAGTGTACCAGCCCCAAGCATCTAGTATCATGCATCAAACATGGACTGGCGACTCATTTCATATATGACATTATACATGTTTCAACACCATTCTCCCAATTCATCCCACTCTCTCCCTCTCCCACAGAGTCCAAAAGACTTTTCTATACATTAGTGTCTCTTTTGCTGTCTCGTATACAGGGTTATTGTTACCATCGTTCTAAATTCCATATATATGCGTTAGTATACTGTATTGGTGTTTTTCTTTCTGGCTTACTTCACTCTGTATAATAGGCTCCAGTTTCATCCACCTCATTAGAACTGATTCTAATGTATTCTTTTTAATGGCTGAATAATACTCCCATTGTGTATATGTACCATAGCTTTCTTATCCGTTCATCTGCTGATGGACATCTAGGTTGCTCCCATGTCCTGGCTATTATAAACAGTGCTGCAATGAACATTGGGGTACACGTGTCTCTTTCCCTTCTGGTTTCCTCAGTGTGTATGCCCAGCAGTGGGATTGCTGGATCATAAGGCAGTTCTATTTCCAGTTTTTTAAGGAATCTCCACACTGTTGTCCATAGTGGTTGTACTAGTTTGCATTCCCACCAACAGTGTAAGAGGGTTCCCTTTTCTCCACTACATAGTGATCAAAGGATCAATCCAAGAAGAAGATATAACAATTGTAAATATTTATGCACCCAACATAGGAAAACCACAATATGTAAGACAAATGCTAACAAGTATGACAGGAGAAATTAACAATAACACAATAATAGTGGGAGACTTTAATACCCCACTCACACCTATGGATAGATCAACTAATCAAAAAATTAACAAGGAAACACAAACTTTAAAAGATACAATAGACCAGTTATACCTAATTGATATCTATAGGACATTTCATCTCAAAACAATGAATTTCACCTTTTTCTCAAGCACACACGGAACCTTCTCCAGGGTAGATCACATCCTGGGCCATAAATCTAGCTTTGGTAAATTCAAAAAAATTGAAATCATTCCAAGCATCTTCTCTGACCACAATGCAGTAAGATTAGATCTCAATTACAGGAGAAAAACCATTAAAAATTTCAACATATGGAGGCTGAACAACACACTGCTGAATAACCAACAAATCACAGAAGAAATCAAAACAGAAATCAAAATATGCATAGAAACGAATGAAAATGAAAACACAACAACCCAAAACCTGTGGGACACTGTAAAAGCAGTCCTAAGGGGAAATTTCATAGCAATACAGGCATACCTCAGGAAACAAGAAAAAAGTCAAATAAATAACCTAACTCTACACCTAAAGCAACTAGAAAAGGAAGAAATGAAGAACCCCAGGGTTAGTAGAAGGAAAGAAATCTTAAAAATTAGGGCAGAAATAAATGCAAAAGAAACAAAAGAGACCATAGCAAAAATCAACAAAGCCAAAAGCTGATTCTTTGAAAGGATAAACTGACAAACCATTGGCCAGACTCATCAAGAAACAAAGGGAGAAAAATCAAATCCATAAAATTAGAAATGAAAATGGAGAGATCACAACAGATAACAAATACAAAGGATCATAAGAGACTACTATCAGCAATTATATGCCAATAAAATGGACAACGTGGAAGAAATGAACACATTCTTAGAAAAGTACAACTTTCCAAAACTGGACCAGGAAGAAATAGAAAATCTTAACAGACCCATCACAAGCACGGAAATTGAAACTGTAATCAGAAATTTTCCAGCAAACAAAAGCCCAGGTCCAGACGGCTTCACAGCTGAATCCTACCAAAAATTTAGAGAAGAGCTAACACCTATCCTACTCAAACTCTTCCAGAAAATTGCAGAGGAAGGTAAACTTCCAAACTCATTCTATGAGAACCACCATCACCCTAATACCAAAACCTGACAAAGATGCCACAACTAAAACATAGATGCAAAAATCCTTAACAAAATTCTAGCAATCAGAATCCAACAACACATTAAAAAGATCATACACCATGACCAAGGGGGCTTTATCCCAGGGATGCAAGCATTCTTCAATATCTGCAAATCAATCAATGTAATACACCTCATTAACAAGTTGAAAAATAAAAACCATATGATTATCTCAGTAGATGCAGAGAAAGCCTTTGACAAAATTCAACATCCATTTATGATAAAAACTCTCCACAAAGCAGGAAAAGAAGGAACATACCTCAACATAATAAAAGCTATATATGACAAACCCACAGCAAACATTATCCTCAATGGTGAAAAATTGAAAGCATTTCCTCTAAAGTCAGGAACAAGACAAGGGTGCCTACTTTCACCATTACTATTCAACATAGTTTTGGAAGTTCTGGCCACAGCAATCAGAGCAGAAAAAGAAACAAAAGGAATCCAAATTGGAAAAGAAGAAGTAAAACTCTCACTGTTTGCAGATGACATGATCCTCTACATAGAAAACCCTAAAGACTCCACCAGAAAATTACTAGAACTAATCAATGATTATAGTAAAGTTGCAGGATACAAAATCAACACACAGAAATCCCTTGCATTCCTATACACTAATAATGAGAAAACAGAAAGAGAAATTAAGGAAACAATTCCATTCACCATTGCAACGGAAAGAATAAAATACTTAGGAATATATCTACCTAAAGAAACTAAAGACCTATATATAGAAAACTATAAAACACTGGTGAAAGAAATCAAAGAGGACACTAATAGATGGAGAAATATACCATGTTCATAGATCGGAAGAATCAATATAGTGAAAATGAGTATACTACCCTAAGCAATTTATAGATTCAATGCAATCCCTATCAAGCTACCGACAGTATTCTTCACAGAGCTAGAACAAATAATTTCACAATTTGTATGGAAATACAAAAAACGTCGAATAGCCAAAGCTATCTTGAGAAAGAAGAATGGAACTGGAGGAATCAACCTACCTGACTTCAGGCTCTACTACAAAGCCACAGTCATTAAGACAGTATGGTACTGGCACAAAGACAGAAATATAGATCAGTGGAACAAAATAGAAAGCCCAGAGATAAATCCACACACATATGGACACCTTATCTTTGACAAAGGAGGCAAGAATATACAATAGTTTAAAGATAATCTCTTTAACAAGTGGTGCTGGGAAAACTGGTCAACCACTTGTAAAAGAATGAAACTAGACCACTTTCTAATGCCATACACAAAAATAAACTCAAAATGGATTAAAGATCTAAACGTAAGACAAGAAACTATGAAACTCCTAGAGGAGAACATAGGCAAAACACTCTCCAACATACATCACAGCAGGATCCTCTGTGACCCACCTCCCAGAATACTGGAAATAAAAGCAAAAATAAACAAATGGAAACTAATTAAAATCTACTACAGTTTTAAATTGAATTTGTGTTTATCTTGTTCCTGAATTCAGGAGGAAAATATTCATTATTTCATGATTAAACATAGTGTTAGTTCAAGCTTTTTTTTTTGTAACTAGTCTTTACTAAATTCACTAAGCACACTGCAACAGAGAATCTGGCTGACACTGCCATCCAATCTGCATCTTGACAACCATTAATCTAGAGATGAAATACTGGCATGTTTACATCTTCACTTTCTAGAAAAGAACACTGCAGAAAATGGTCTCTACCTGCCTCTTCCTTTCGATTCTTACATGAATATATGTAATTGTTCTTACTTTCTAGCCCTTATTGTACAAAAACCCAGACAGATGGCAGCTAAAGTGGATTCTGAGTATCAATCAGTAATATATTTCACACACTGTTAACAATTCTTTCTTTAGTCTCTTGGTTCTGAGTTATTTGACATTTTCATTGATCTTTTTCTTGGCTGCATTAATTCTGAAAAATTTAAGAAATTACATGAATTGTCTACTATCTGAGCTGTTTCATATCAGAAAAACTTATGTTTCTTTCACATATAAAAGACAGTTTGTTTGGATATGAAATTATTTGCTAGTGAATTTTTCCACTGCAAACTTTCAGTGGCCATTTCCAGGACCATACTTCAAATGTCTTTTTTACTTCCAACATCTTTGCTTCCATCAAAGTTACTATATCTGCTTTTTTCTTTTCATCTTCAATTTTGTCACTACACTACAAAATGTTAACCCTAGCAAAAACTAGAGTACATGATGTGATGGACTGACTCAAATTTCTGAACATCCTATTCTAGATTTTCTAATTTTGTAGGGCACTTGTTTTCAATCTTGGCTGAGCACTAGCCTTTTGGCAAATACAATTCATTGCTTTGGCAGGTGGCATAACCATGTGGCTTATAAAATCCTATAGATGATTCTACTATATATCATCTTTTATTTTAAAAATTATTTTATTTATTATAATTGGAGGCTAATTTCTTTACAATATTGTGGTTGTTTTTGCCATACATTAACTTGAATTAGCCATGGGTGTACACGTGTCTCCCCTCTCGCTAACCCCACTCCCACCTCCTTCCCCATTCCATCCCTCAGGGTTGTCCCAGTGCACCGGCTTTGAGTGCCCTGTTTCATGCATTGAACTTGGACTGGTCATCTATTTCACGTATGGTAATATACATGTTTCAATGGTGTTTTCTCAAATTATCCCACGCTCACCCTCTCCCAACGGAGTCCAAAATCTGTTCTTATATGTGTCTTTTTTGCTGTCTCACATATAGGGTGGTTGTTACAATCGTTCTAAATTCCATATGTATGCATTAATATACTGTATTGGTATGTTTCTTTTTGACTTACTTCACTCTGTATAATACAGTGAATACATTTCATCCACCTCATTAGAACTGACTCAAATGTGTTCTTTTTAATTAGCTCAGTAATATTCCATTGTGTATGTGTACCACAGCTTTCTTATCCATTCGTCTGCCCACGGACATCTAGGTTGCTTCCATGTCCTAGCTATTGTAAACAGTGCTGCAATGAACATTGGGGTACACATGTTTCTTTCAATTCTGGTGTCTTCAGTGTCTGCCCAGCGGTGGGATTGTTGGGTCATATGGCAGTTCTATTTCCAGTTTTTTAAGGAATCTCCACAGTGTTCTCCATAGTGGCTGTACTAGTTTGCATTCCCACCAACAGTGTAAGAGGGTTCCCTTTTCTCCACACCCTCTCCAGCATTTATTGTTTGTAGACTTTTGGATAGCAGCCATTCTGACTGGCATGGGATGGTACATCATTGTGGTTTTGATTTCCATTTCTCTGATAATGAGTGATGTTGAGCATGGTTTCATGTGTTTGTTAGCCATCTGTATGTCTTCTTTGGAGAAATGTCTGTTTAGTTTTTTGGGCCATTTTTGATTGGGTCATTTATTTTTCTGGTATTGAGCTGCATGAGCAGCTTGTATATTTTTGGGATTAATTCTTTGTCAGTTGCTTCATTAGCTCTTATTTTCTCCCATTCTGAAGGCTGTCTTTTCATCTTGCTTATAGTTTCCTTCATTGTGTAGAAGCTTTTAAGTTTAATTAGGTCCCATTTGTTTATTTTTGCTTTTATTTCCATTACTCTGGGAGGTGGATCATAGAGAATCTTGCTGTGATTTATGTCAGAGAGTGTTCTGCCTATGTTTTCCTCTAGGAGTATTATAGTTTCTGGTCTTACATTTAAATCTTTAATCCATTTAGAGTTTATTTTTGTGTATGGTGTTAAAAGTGTTCTAGTTTCTCTTTTACAGGTGGTTGACCAGTTTTCCCAGCACCACTTGTTACAGAGATTGTCTTTTGTCCATTGCATATTTTGGCCTCCTTTGTCAAAGATAAGGTGTCCATAGGTGTGTGGATTCATCTCTGGGCTTTCTATTTTATCCCATTGATTTGTATTCCTGTCTTTTTTCCAGTACCATACTGTCTTGATGACTGTAGGTTTGTAGTATAGTCTGAAATCAGGCAGGTTGATTCCTCCATCCATTCTTCTTTCTCGATTGCTTTGGTTATTTGAGGTTTTGTGCATCTACATACAAAGTGTGAAATTATTTATTTTAGTTCTGTGAGAAACACCATTGGTAGCTTGATAGGAATTACATTGAATCTATAGATTGCTTTGGGTAGTATACTCATTTTCACTATACTGATTCTTCTGACCCATGAACATGGTATATTTCTCCATCTATTTGTGTCACCTTTGATTTCTTTGATCAGTAGTTTTCTATATATAGGTCTTTTATTTCTTTAGGTAAATTTATTCTTAAGTATTTTATTTTTTTCATTGCAATGGTGAATGGGATTGTTTCCTTAATTTCTCTTTCTGTTTTCTCACTGTTAGTGTATAGGAATGCAAGGGATCATGTGTGTTAATTTTATATCCTTCAAGTTTACTGTATTCATTGACTAGCTCTAGTAGTTTTCTGGTGGTGTCTTTAGAGTTTTCTGTGTAGAGGATCAGGTCATCTGCAAACTGATAGTTTTACTTCTTCTTTTCCAATCTGGATTCCTTTTATTTCTTTTTCTTCTCTCATTGCTGTGGCTAAAACTTTCAAAACTATGTTGAATAGTAGTTGCGAGAGAGGGCACCCTTTTCTTGTTCCTGACTTTAAAGGAAATGCTGTCAATTTTTCACCATTGAGGATACTGTTCACTGTGGGTTTGTCATATATGCTTTTTATTGTGTTAAGGTATGTTCCTTCTATGCCTGCTTTCTGGAGAGGGTTTTTTTTTTTTCCCCTAATTATAAATGGGTGTTGCTGTTGCTGCTTCTACTAAGTCGCTTCAGTCGTGTCCAACTCTGTGCGACCCCATAGATGGCAGTCCACCAGGCTCCCCCGTCCCCGGGATTCTCCAAGCAAGAACACTGGAGTGGGTTGTCATTTCCTTCTCCAATGCATGAAAGTGAAAAGTTAAAGTGACGTCACTCAGTCGTGTCCGACTCTTAGCAACCCCATGAACTGCAGCCTACCAGGTTCCTCTGTCCATGGGATTCTCCAGGCAAGAGCACTGGAGTGGGTTGCCATTGCCTTCTTCAGATGGGTGTTGAATTTTGTCAAAGACTTTTTCTGCATCTATTGAGATAATCATATGGTTTTTATCTTTCAATTTGTTAATGTGGTGTATAACATTGATTTGTCAATATTGAAGAATTCTTGCATCCCTGGGATAAAGCCCAGTTGGTCATGATGTATGGTCCTTTTAATATGTTGTTGGATTCTGTATGCTAGAATTTTGCTGTGGATTTTTGCATCTGTGTTCATCAGTAATATTGGCCTGTAGTTTTCTTCTTTTGTGGCATGTTTGTCTGGTTTTGGTATTAGGGTGATGATGGCCTCATAGAATGAGTTTGGGAGCTTACCTTCCTGTACAATATTCTGGAAGAGTTTGAGTAGGATAGGTGTTAGCTCGTCTCTAAATGTTTGGTAGGATTCACCTGTGAAGCCATTTTGCCCTGGACTTTTTTTGTTGGAAGATTTTTGATTGCAGTTTTGATTTCCATGCTTGTGATGGGTTCTGTTAAGATTTTCTATTTCTTCCTGGTTCAATTTTCTAAGAATTTGCCCATTTCTTCCAAGTTGTCCATTTTATTGTCATATAGTTGCTGATAGTATTCTCTTATGATCCTTCTTATTTCTGTGTTGTCTGTTGTGATTTCTCCATTTTCATTTCTTGTTTGTTGATTTGATTCTTCTGTCTTTTTTTCTTAATGAGTCTGGCTAATGGTTTGTCTATTTTATTTATCTTCTTGAAGAACCAGCTTTTAGTTTTGTTTATTTTCGCTATAGTCTCCTTTGTTTTTTTCCCACTTATTTCTGCTCTGGATTTTATGATTTCTTTCCTTCTACTAACTTTGGGGTTCTTCATTTCTTCTTTTTCTAGTTGCTTTATTAAAGTTAGGTTGTTTATTTGATGTTTCTCTTGTTTCTTGAGGTAAGCTTGTATTGCTATGAACCTTCCTCTTAGACTGCTTTTCCTGAATCTCATAGGTTTTTGGTTGTAATGTTTTCATTTTCATTTGTTTCTATGCATATTTGATTTCATTTTTGATTTCTTCTGTGATCTGTTGGTTGTTCAGAAGCATGATGTTTAGCCTCCATATATTTGAATTTTTTATAGTTTTTTTTTTCCCTGTAGTTGACATCTAATCTTACCGCATTGTGATCAGAAAAGATGCTTGACATGATTTCAATTTTTAAAAAATTTACCAAGGGTAGATTTATGGCCCAGGATGTGATCTATCTTGGAGAATATTCTGTGTACACTTGTGAAAAAGGTGAAATTTACTGCTTTGGGGTGAAATGTCCTATAGATATCCATTAGGTCTAACTGGTCCATTTTATCATTTAAGGTTTGTGTTTCCTTGCTAATTTTCTGTTTGGTTTGTCTATCCATAGGTGTGAGTGGGGGTATTAAAGTCTCCCACTATTACTGTGTTACTGTTTTTTTCCGCTTTCATACTTGTTACATTTGCTTTACATGTGGGGTGCTCCTATGTTGGGTTCTTATAAAAAGGCATTTTAATGCCCCTTTGACATCTGTATTCCTGAGTGTATATTAGTGGGTTAAGACTTGGGGTGATAATGGTGTAAACATATACACAATGGAGTATTACTCAGCCGTTAAAAAAATACATTTGAGTCAGTTCTAATGAGGTGGGTGAACCTGGAGCCTATTATACAGAGTGAAGTAAGCCAGAAAGAAAAACACCAATACAGTATACTAATGCATGTATATGGAATTTAGGAAGATGGTAATGATAACTCTGTATGCGAGAGAACAATTGAGACACAGATGTATAGAACAGTCTTTTGGACTCTGTGAGAGAGGAAGAGGGTGGGATGATTTGGGAGAATGGGATTGAAACATGTATAATATCATATAAGAAACGAATTGCCAGTCCAGGTTTGATACAGGATGCAGGATGCTTGGGGCTGGTGCACTGGGATGAACCAGAGGGATGGTACGGGGAGGGAGGTGGGAGGAGGGGTCCAGGATGGGGAACACGTGAACACCTGTGGTGGATTCATGTTGATGTATGGCAAAACCAATACAATATTGTAAAGTAATTAGCCTCCAATTAAAATAAATAAATTTAAATAAAAATTAGAATGGAAAAAAAAGAGGATAAGAAATTTATCAGCTTTGTGCATGGAACCTTTCTTTGGTTGCAAGTACATGTAGATGACACTGCCATAAAAGAGGCTGACCACAGTGAGATGAGCACCACAGGTGTTGAGCATCACAGGTGTTAATCACCTTGCCTTCCTTAATAACCTTCCAACCTTGCCTGACTTGATCTTAGTCACAGCTTGAGTGATGATTCCCTATGAGACAGGAATGAAAAACAGTGACAAAACAAGGTAAATTACTCCAGGTGTGTAAATGGTAACATCCATTACTTCGGTGTATGCACAGGCTATCTTAAGAAAGACAGGCATCTCACAAAAGCAGTTATCGAGTATGTGACCACATAGCAGCAGTGAAAAGCCAAAAGCGCTCATAGCCAGGGCGCCACACATGCCAGTCAACCATGATGCTGCTGCCATCTTCTTACAGAACTGAGGGTGCATGATAACCAGGTAGTGCAGGGGTTGGCAGACTGCTGCATAGTGATCATAGGCCATGACAACCAATAAAAGGTTTTCTGTTGCACCGAAGTCAAAGGCAAAGAAGAACTGTAGGATACAACCTGCATAAGTAATTAATTTGTTTGGCCCGCACAGATTTATCAACTTCTGGGGAACAATACTAGTTGTGTAACAGATATCTAAAAATGTGAGGTTACTGAGGAACAAGTCATGGGTGTAAGAAATCGGCTGTCCAGAAAAGTTAAGCAGGATAATTGCTGTGTTGTTTATCAGAGTCATGATATGGAAGAGCAAACTGGTCACAGAGATAATGGGGTTCAGTTTGGGTTGATCAGAAAAGCCCAGCAGTACGAAGTTACCACCTTAACTGGCATTGGACATGACCACTATCTTCACTTTTTGACATCTGTAGAAAGGGGTAATGAAGAAACCAGAAAGTGAGTGAGTGAGTGAAGTTGCTTAGTCGTGTCTGACTCTTTGCTATCCCATAGACTGTAGCCTACCAGGCTCCTCTGTCCACGGAATTTTCCAGGCAAGAATACTGGAGCGGGTTGCCATTTCCTTCTTCAGGGGATCTTCTCGACCCAGGGATCAAACTCAGGTCTCCCGCATTGCAGGCAGATGCTTTACTGTCTGAGCCACCAGGGAAGCCCAAAAGGCAGAACAACAGATTATAAAATTTTGTTGTTCACATAGATGACTCAATATTGTGAAGGAATAGTGTTTACCAACAAAAAGCTCAGAAATTACAGAAAATGTCTTAGTTGACCACTTTGTGTTCAGTTAACAAGCTGAGTAATGAACTGTGTTCCATCATTTGATTAGCTAAATGATCTATCACCCTATTGCCAAAATTAGAAATGCCCACCTGTTTGTTTTGGGACTGTCCATTTTGTTTCAATCATCTGCAAACCAATAGTTTGAATAATTATTACTTGATAACATTTCAATGCCTGGCATAGCAGTTCTTTATCTATTACCTATTTTAAAATAGGAAATGTCTTGATCTACTAAGCTGTCATTTTTCAAATAAATCTTGAAATCAATTTATTATAAGCCAGAGAAAATACAGGAAGTTGTCTGAAATATCTGTATTTAAGTTTTTAAAGAAAGTTTATTTTAAAAATTTTCTTTTTGAAGAATACAGCATGTCTCAGTTTATTAAAGTTCTCCTACTTTGGTAAAGAGGAATAGAACTTTTTCATAAAAATATTCTACATATCTTAATTTTATCTTTATTGATGTATTTTATTTAATTGCTAACTTGATAGGAGAGCTATAGATTTTAAACATTTATTTTGTATATTCTCTCTTTGCTGAAACTATAGGGACTCATAATCATTTTCATATGAATTTGTTATATTATGAGGAGTAAATTGTTATTTTAAAATAATGATTGTTTTGTCTCTTCTTATTTTGGTGGGTGTATGCATACATCTCTCAGCTGTTAACAGACAAGAAAGTCTTGTTGATATTTGTTCTTAAACACTTTAGTTCAGGTTCTCATTTTTATAGATGCAGAAAGCAAGGTATAATAAATTACAAAAGGAATTAATAGTGTGTAACAAGGAAATGGTCTGTGCAAGGAAACAAGTTATAATAAATTAAGAAAATAATTAATAGTGTGTAACGAGAGATTTGATGCTTTTGAACTGTGGTGTTGGAGAAGACTCCTGAGAGTCCCTTGGACTGCAAGGACATCGAACCAGACCATTCTAAAGGAGATCAGCCCTGAGTGTTCTTTGGAAGGAATGATGCTAAAGCTGAAACTCCAGTACTTTGGCCACCTCATGCGAAGAGTTGACTCATTGGAAAAGACTCTGATGGTGGGAGGGATTGGGGGCAGGAGGAGAAGGGGACGACAGAGGATGAGATGGCTGGATGGCATCACTGACTCGATGGACGTGAGTTTGAGTGAACTCCGGGAGATGGTGATAGACAGGAAGGCCTGGCGTGCTGCGATTCATGGGGTCGCAAAGAGTCAGGTACGACTGAGTGACTGAACTGAAATGAAGTGAATGAGAGAATTGGGCTGTACAAGGGTTCTGACCTGATAAAAGCAAATTTGGTCACCTTCAGCTTTCAGGTTATTTTGGTAGATAATCAGTCCCTAAAAAACCTTAATGACTACAGGGTTAGCATTTTCCCTACAACCTTTTGTCCAGGTTGTAATGAAAATGCAGTGACCAAATCGTACCAGTCATATGGAGGTTTATTAAGCAGACATTAGCAGGTAGGCATATATTCTACCTGCTAGAATAAGACACCTGTGCCATATGTTCTATAAGCTCATGAAGTCCCAGCTCACTGCCATTTCAGATGCTCTACTGCTACCTTGCATAAAAGTTTATTGATGATGTGACAGCAGAAGCAGAATTTTGGTACTTCCAGGTCAAAAAAAAAAAAAAAAAAAGGATGTAAGTCCATTTAGGAAAGAAATCTTGGCATTGTCACTAAAATTATGGTTCCATACCTTTTTGATTCTTACACCTCTCACGCCAGAATGAGGAGTGTTTCTATATATGTTAGACAGGCCACATATGTTTGATACTACTTTTCACTGATAATCCACTTGAACATTAATTGTTATGCAAATGAGCAAGACATCAGGTGTTGATCAAGAAATGCTCAGTGGGAAGTTTTGTGATTGCTGCCTTGGAAAACAGCCTTTCTGATTAAATGCCACCTAATGTGGTAAATGTGGTGGTGGTGGGGGCACAATAAGATAATTTTTGAATGGAATGAATTCTTGGTTTCCATCATATGCTTTTTCAGGGTTGCCTTTCAGTGTCTATAACTGTTCCTTTCCTCTTGCTTTTGCTGACTCCTTTTGATTTCCCCATTCTAAGTTGTGGCTGAGTATCATGATCTATTCTTCAGGCAAGGGGTCGTAATTGTCTGTATCTTCTCCTGACCGTCACTCTAATCCTGTTGAACTAAATGATGCTCTGCTATCATCTCTATGTCAACAATATGTTTATGTAAACCACACACATGGTATTTCTGTATTCATGGGGTCATTTCAAGGCAGATGGTGGAATGGGAAAAATAAATACGTATGTTTATACCACTCTGTTGAAAGTCGTCTTCCTTTTTTTTTTTCTCAAGAAGACATGCAAATCATGCTAATGCTATATTTAAAATATATCCTGAATACATTTCTCACTGTTTCCATTTAGGTCATGTCACACTGGTCTCCCTACAGGATAGATGCTAGACATACTACAGAGCAGTCGATCAGATTATTTGAACATGCAAATCAGGTGCTGTCAAAATCTTCCAGTGGCTTCCCATCACTCCCCACTTTTATAAAACATTTTTGTCATATTTACTTTGCCTCTCTCTGAATCATTTGGAAATGAGTTGAAGATATCATGATACTTATCCCTAAATACTCCAGAATGCTTTCCTGACAATAGTGGCATTCTTTTTCATAGTCACAATACCATTATCATACTCAAGAAAATTACTGATTCAGTCATACATCTAACATCCAGCCCACATTCAAATTTCCCCATTATCCTCCAAAGTCTTATAGCTGTTTTTTCCCACACCATTGATCAGAATTCAATTAAGGTACACACATTGCAGTAGTTGTGTTTCTTTAGTCTAATTTAGAACTATGTGGAAATGGCAGCCCACTCCAGTATTCTTTCCTGGGAAATCCCATGGAAAGAGGAGCTTGGTAGGCTACAGTCCATGGAGTCAGAGTTGTACATGACTTAGTGACTGAACAACAACATCAATGCTGTCTAATGCAATGCTGTCTAATATAGTAGACTCTAGTCACATGTAGTGAAAGTGAAAAAGCATTGGAGAAGGAAATGGCAACCCACTCCAGTGTTCTTGCCTGGAGAATCCCAGGGATGGGGGAGCCTGGTGGGCTGCCGTCTATGGGGTCGTACAGAGTCGGATATGACTGAAGGACTTAGCAGCAGCAGCAGCAGTCACATGTAACTACTGAGCTGAATGCTGTTAATGTGATTGAGATGTGCTGTGAGTTAAAATGCACGCCAGTTTTTATTTTGTACAGAAAAAATAAGATATCTCAGTTTTTATATTGATCACATGTTGAAATAATATTTTAGATAATTAAACATGATTAAAATCTCAGCTATTCATTTTAACCTTTTTAAAAATGACTGCAAGAAAACTTAAAATACTTATGTGACTTGCATTTATTACTTACGTGGTATTTTTGTTTGATATGTGGAATCAGAACAAATCACTAACCTTTTCTTTCAAAGCATTGTTTAAAGAAAGAGTTGAGGCAATTTGTTTTATAGGAAACCGATCCCCAACTTCTAAGATCTAATGCCTGATGATCTGAGGTGAAGCTGGTGTAATAATAATATAAATAAAATTCAGAATAAATATAATGCACTTGGATCATTGCAATCCTCCCCCGCTGTGCCACCCGCCTTCCCACCCCCCAGTCCATGGAAAAATTGTGTCTTTTATGAAACCTATCCCTGATGCCAGAAAGATTGTGAACAGCTGTTATAGAATCATCCTACATTCTGAATGATCACTTTCAGAATAAGCTTTGTAGTATGTGAAGTATAAGGCCTCTCATTTTAGCTCCCCGCACTGTCCCTGTAGAAAGAATCTCCTACAGTTCTACCACTTGCTTTACACTGACTTTCTTGCTGTTTGGCAAACACGTGAGACATATCTTTTGCAATTCCTGGGAATTCTCTTTCCTGTATTTTTTTGCAAGACTGACTCCCTTACTTCATTCAAGTCTCTGCTCACATATCACATACTCAGAGCTTCCTGACCATCCTTTCTAAGTAGCACTTTCCATGATTGTTTCCCCTTATCCTGCTTTGCCTTTCTTTTTAAAATTTCACCTTTATGGAAGTATAAAATTGTAAGATATTTAAAGTGTGCGTTGTGATTTGATATGTGTATGCATTATGAAAGGATATCACCCTCTTCCCCACCCATCTAGTTAATTAATACACCATCACCTCACATATTTATTCTTTTAGGGGGAATGAGAACTTTTAAGTTATACTCTCTTAATAAGTTTCAACTATAAAATACAAAGTTATCAACTACAGTCGCCAGGTTTTTACATTAGATCTTCAGACCTTATTTTTCTTATAGTTGAAGTTTGTAACCATTTCCCTCCCCTCCTTTTTGGTCACACCATATGGCTTGTGGGATCTTATTTCCTCAACTAGGGATTGAACTCAGGTCTATGACAGTGAAAGCATTGAACCTAACCACTGGACTGGCAAATAATTCCCTTGATAACCTTTTATAAATCTTTCTCTATTTCTCCATTCCCTAGCCCCTGTCGACCATTTTTCTACTCTTTTTTTCTTTTTAATCCACATATAAGTGATATCATGAAGTATTTGTTTTTTTCTGGCACATTTCACTGAAGGTCCATCCAATTTCTCACAAATGGCAGGATGTCATTCTTTCTCATGGCTGAGTAATATTCCATTATATATTCTACATCATATATACCACATCTTTATCTATTTGCCTGTCGATTTGCACTTAGGTTGTTTCCATATTGCGATTATTGTGAATAACACTGCAATGAAAATGGGAGTGCAGATATCAGTTCTGTTTGCATTCCTTTGGATATATACCCAGAAGTGGGATTGCTGGATCATATGTTACTCCTATTTTTAATGTTTGAAGAACTCTTATATGTTTAAAAATAATGGTTTATACCAGTTTACATTGCTACTAGTAGTGTACAGGGTTCCTTTTTCCTCTATATCCTTACCATCACATGTTATTTGTGTTGGCTTTTTAATAATAGCCATTCTGACAGATATGAGGTGATATTTCATTGTAGTTTTAATTTGCATTCTCCTAGTGACTAGTGGCAGAGAAGGCAATGGCACTCCACTCCAGTACTCCTGCCTGGAAAATCTGATGGACGGAGGAGCCAGGTAGGCTGCAGTCCATGGAATCGCTGAGGGTTGGACATGACTGCATGACTTCACTTTCACTCTTCACTTTCGTGCATTGGAGAAGGAAATGGCAACCCACTGCAGTGTTCTTGCCTGGAGAATCCCAGGGACGGGGGAGCCTGGTGGGCTGCCATCTATGGGGTCACACAGAGTTGGACACGACTGAAGTGACTTAGCAGCAGCAGCAGCAGCAGTGACTAGTGATGTTGGGCATCTTTTCATGTACCTTTGGCCATTTGTATATATTCTTTGGAAAAATATCTGTTCAGGTACTCAGTCTATTTTAAAATTGGATAATTGTTTTTTTTTTTTTTTGCAATTAAGTGTATGAGTTCCTTATATATTTTATATATTAACTTCTTAGTAGGTATATATTTTACAGATTTTCTCCTATTTCATAGGTTGTCTTTGCATTTTTTTTTTTTTTAACTGTGCTTTTGGTGTCATATCCAAAACAACCATTTCCCCCTATGTTTTCTTCTAGGAGTTTTATGGTCAGGTCATGAAATTTCAGTCTTCAATCCTTCTTTGAGTTAATGGTTGTCAGAGGTGTAATACTTTGACTTAAGTATTTTGAGAGGTCTAATTTCATTTGTTTGCATGTGGCTATCCAGTTGTCCCAGGATCATTTATTGAAGAGACTGTCCTTTGGTCATTGCATGGTTTTGGCTCCTTTATTGTAAATTAATTCTCTGTATATGTATGAGTTTATTTCTAGGCTTTCTATTCTTGTTCCATTGACCTATGTGTCTGTTTTTAATTCCAATACCATACAGTTTTGATTACTATGGCTTTGTAGTATAGTTTAATGTTAGGAAGTGTTGTGCCTCCTAGTTTGTTCTTTTAAGATTGGTTTGGCTATTTAGGTTCATTATGGTTCCACACAAATGTTGGATTGTTTCTTCTATTTCTGTGAAAAATACCATTGGAATTTTGATAGGGATTGTATTGAGTCTGTAGATTACCTTGGGTGGTAGTATGGGTATTTTAACTGTATTAGTTTTTGTGATCTATCCTTGAGAATATTCATGGGTATTTGAGAAGAATATGTGTTCTGCTATTCTTGGATGGAATGTATTGTAATATTAAGTCCATCTGGTTTAGCGTAAAGTTTAAGTCCAATTCACACACAGAGAGTTGAGGGTGAGGTTTGAGGTACTCCTAGATATATTTTTCTTTTTGCTAATGGATCCAAAAAGACTAAGTCCATCCCTATCAATTGCTTCTGATCGTCTTCCCATATGAGATTCCTAATGGTTTATATAAAAGGAATAGTAGTCAAATAGAACTAAATATAATAGTTAATATTTATTGAGATCTTTAATTATAGACTATACTAACATGTATGAAATATTTTTCTTAATCCTCTGTGTGGCAATGAATAGAACTACTCAAAAGTGATCCTGAGATGTCTCTCTAGGTTGCCTAGCAAAGGAGCTAGCTGGAACTGGGGTTTCCCCCTCTTCCTGGAGGGAAAGGGATGCATTTAAACTCAGTTTTCCATTGGACCAGTGCCTTACACTCCCTAACAGGATAGGCTCCAACTTTCCAGGTATCCATGGTCTTCAGATGCCAGGCAGCTGGCCTTCCTCAAACAGTCGGCGTCTAAACCCAGACTGCCTGGCAACCAAGTAGTCTTGTTGTCTTACTAAGAAATGGAATTCAAGTTTACCTTTTGAGAAGGTAGAACAATTGTGTCAGGACTAGAGCAGCTTGACCCTGGCACTGATTCTCCTCTCCCTGAGATTATGAGAGGGTGGAAGTACTTTGCCTCTTGTTCCTGACTCTTGGTTTCCTGTGTTTCCCCAATAAATCTTGTTCTTTGGTTCTCACTGTGTGATGTTGCTGTATTTATCCTAATGCCTGTTGCACCACATTCTTGCAGCAAATTTATGAATTAGAGATGCTGGGGATATCGAGAGGATGTGGGTAGAGTTTGCCATCTTCTCGAGAAAGAGCGTGATTAATTATAAAAGTTGTGTGTTTGTGTGTGTGTGTGTGTGTGTGTGTGTGTGTGTGTGTCTGGAGAGCCAGGTGTAGGCTTGAGGATTGGTTGATGAAGGAAAAACTGCCTGACCCTATGAAGATGGGAATCTGGAACGAAAAAGAGAGCAAAGTGATCCGGGCCTCAAGAACCTCATGCCCAAGCAAATTCGGCCAGAGTTAATGGGCTGCAGGTCGTCTGATAAAGATGGGTGAATTTTGAACTGGAAAATCTGGAAACAAAAATCTGCCACTAAGGGAGACTGAAGGCCGGGCTCACTGCTACAGAATTGTTATCAAAAAGCAAAGGGGAGAGTCTGTTTCCTTATAAGAACCGCTGTGACCTTCTTAGCTCTTAATAGAATGTCAGTGCTTATATCTTGAAGGACCATTTTCCATAGCATCATATTGTGGCAGTAAGCCGAAATGGCGGTAGTGAACTTAGATACCAGTCCTTTCCTGGTTGGGTAAGCAAACTGATATAAACTCATTTTTGGAATTTCAGGTTTGGAGATCATTCTGGGGGAAAGGCAGCGTAAAATGGAGACAACATTCTGTTAATATTGCTATTGGGGGCTGATGAATAAATTGCAAAATAATGACAATAAAGAAAAGCAATGGGCCATATTTAAGTTCATCAAATGTTTCTTACCAGCAGGAAAGCAAGGATGGAAACTTTTCTTTGATATTTTGGTTGGTGCACAAGAACTTAAACCCATCATTTTCATGCGGCTACTGTGAATATGCACTTAAAATATTAGATAAAGATATGTTAAAGTTATGTTATTCTTTGATGTTATTTCCTTTGATGATACTACTGTATCTTAAAAAATTATAAATTCTCTTGAATCCTCAACTCCAAAGAAAAATCTATATTTTTACAGACTAGTGGTAATAATTAGTGTCTTCTTCAAGAAGTATCTGCTATTTCTGCCAAATGTCAAATAGCTAATATTCTTTCTCAAAAAATAATTGCTTTTCCTAATACTCATCTCACATGCTTGTAAAGTAATGCTCAAAATTCTCCAAGCCAGGCTTCAGTAATATGTGAACCGTGAACTTCCTGATGTTCAAGCTGGTTTTAGAAAAGGCAGAGGAATCAGAGATAAATTGCCAACATCCGCTGGATCATGGAAAAAGCAAGAGAGTTCCAGAAAAACATCTATTTCTGCTTTATGACTATGCCAAAGCCTTTGACTGTGTGGATCACAATAAACTGGAAAATTCTGAAAGAGATGGGAATACCAGACCACCTGACCTACCTCTTGAGAAATTTGTATGCAGATCAGGAAACAACAGTTAGAATTGGACATGGAACAGCAGACTGGTTCCAAATAGGAAAAGGAGTACATCAAGGCTGTATATTGTCACCCTGCTTATTTAACTTATATGCAGAGTACATCATGAGAAACGCTGGACCGGAAGAAACACAAGCTGGAATCAAGATTGCCGGGAGAAATATCAATAACCTCAGATATGCAGATGACACTACCCTTATGGCAGAAAGTGAAGAGGAACTCAAAAGCCTCTTGATGACAGTGAAAGTGAAGAGTGAAAAAGTTGGCTTAAAACTCAACATTCAGAAAAAGAAGATCATGGCATCCAGTCCCATCACTTCATGGGAAATAAATGGGGAAACAGTGGAAACAGTGTCAGACTTTATTTTTTTGGGCTCCAAAATCACTGCAGATGGTGATTGCAGCCATGAAATTAAAAGACGCTTACTCCTTGGAAGGAAAGTTATGACCAACCTAGATAGCATATTCAAAAGCAAAGACATTACTTTGCCAACAAAGGTTTGTCTAGTCAAGGCTATTGTCTTCCCTGTGGTCATGTATGGATGTGAGAGTTGGACTGTGAAGAAGGCTGAGCGCCGAAGAATTGATGCTTTAGAACTGTGGTGTTGGAGAAGACTCTTGCGAGTCCCTTGGACTGCAAGGAGATCCAACCAGTCCATTCTGAAGGATATCAGCCCTGGGATTTCTTTGGAAGGAATGATGCTAAAGCTGAAACTCCAGTACTTTGGGCACCTCATGCAAAGAGTTGACTCATTGGAAAAGACTCTGATGCTGGGAGGGATTGGGGGCAGGAGGAGAAGGGGACGACAGAGGATGAGATGGCTGGATGGCATCACTGACTCGATGGACGTGAGCCTGGGTGAACTCCGGGAGTTGGTGATGGACAGGGAGACCTGGCATGCTGCGATTCATGGGGTCGCAAAGAGTCGGACATGACTGAGTGACTGTTCTGATCTGATCTGACTCCAAGCTTATGAAGGTATTTCTATATTTTATTCTAGAAGCTTTATAATTTTAGCTTTTATTTTTAGTCAGCGATTCATTTCAAGTTAAAGTTTTCTGTATGGTGTGAGGTAGAAGTTGAACTTCAGTATTTTCCATAGAATATCCAGTAATTTCAACACCATTCATTGAAAGATTATCTTTTTCTTATTAAATTTTGACACCTTTGCAAAAAGTCAGTTGACCCTATACATCCATTTCTGAGCTCTCTATTGACCTATTTGTGTATGCTTAGGCCAATACTGCACTGTCCTGATTGGTGCAGTTTTATAGTACATCTAGGAATCAGGTGATGTCATTCCTCCAGTTTTGTTCTTCTAAGAAGATTTGGGGATACTGTAGGTTTTTGCATTTCCATGTCAGTTTTACAATCAGCTGGTGAATTTCTTAAAAAAAATTGGTTGATTTATTGGTTTCCTATTGCTGCTATTCCAAACTACCAGAAACTTAGTGGCTTTAAATAACATGAATTTATTATCTTACATTTTTGGAGACTGGAAGTCCAAAATGGATATCCCTGAGAAAATCACAAGGTGTTGGTAGGGTTGCATTATTTTCTGGAGGCACTATAAAATGAAGAATTCATTTTCTTGCACTTTCCAGTTTCTAGGGGCTGCCATGGTCATTGGCGTACAGATTCCTCCCCTCTTCAAGCTAGGAACGGCCAGTCTAGCCTTTCTCACATCGATCACATTGACTCTCCTGCATCCTTTTCCTTCATTTAAGGTTGCTTCTGGTTGTATTGGGTCCATCCATATAATTCAGAACACTCTCCCTATTTTAAGGTTTCTGATTAGCAGCCTTAATTCCATCTGAAACTTTAACTCTTCTTACTGCATCACATAATATATTCACAAGTTCAAAGGGATAGAATGAGGACCTCTCTTGGGGAGCCATTATTCTGCCTACTTAATTGGAGATGTTTTGAATCTGGGGATCAGTTTGGGGAAAATTGACATTATAACAATATTATGTCTTCCAATCCACGAACATGGTCTAGCTCCATATTTATTTAGGCCTTCTTTGAGTTCTCTTAGTGATGTTTAGTAGTTTTCAAAGTAGAGGTCTTGTACATCATTCATCTAAATTTATTCTATTTAAGATGCTATTGTAACTGATATTATTTTACACTTTCAATTTTCAATTGTTTATTGCTCATATGGAAATATAATTTGGTTTAAATTTTCACCTTGTATCGAGCCACCATTCAACTTCACTTATTAATTCTTGTTACAGTCTCTACTACAGTTTTAAATTGAATTTGTGTTTATCTTGTTCCTGAATTCAGGAGGAAAATATTCATTATTTCATGATTAAACATAGTGTTAGTTCAAGCTTTTTTTTGTAACTAGTCTTTACTAAATTCATTAAGCACACTGCAACAGAGAATCTGGCGGACACTGCCATCCAATCTGCATCTTGACAACCATTAATCTAGAGATGAAATACTGGCATGTTTACATCTTCACTTTCTAGAAAAGAACACTGCAGAAAATGGTCTCTACCTGCCTCTTCCTTTCGATTCTTACATGAATATATGTAATGGTTCTTACTTTCTAGCCCTCATAGTACAAAAAACCAGACAGAGGGCAGCCAAAGTGAGTTCTGAGTATCAATCAATAATATATTTCACACACTGTTAACAATTCTTTCTTCAGTCTGTTGGTTCTGGGTTATTTGATACTTTCATTGATCTTTTTCTTGGCTGCATTAATTCTGAAAAATTTAAGAAATTACATGAATTGTCTACTATCTGAGCTGTTTCATATCAGAAAAACTTATGTTTCTTTCACATATAAAAGACAGTTTGTTTGGATATGAAATTATTTGCTAGTGAATTTTTCCACTGCAAACTTTCAGTGGCCATTTCCAGGACCATACTTCAAATGTCTTTTTTACTTCCAACATCTTTGCTTCCATCAAAGTTACTATATCTGCTTCTTTCTTTTCATCTTCAATTTTGTCACTACACTACAAAATGTTAACCCTAGCAAAAACTAGAGTACATGAAGTGATGGACTGACTCAAATTTCTGAACATCCTATTCTAGATTTTCTAATTTTGTAGGGCACTTGTTTTCAATCTTGGCTGAGCACTAGCCTTTTGGCAAATACAATTCATTGCTTTGGCAGGTGGCATAGCCATGTGCCTTATAAAATCCTATAGATGATTCCACTATTATCTATTATTTTTAAAATTATTTTATTTATTATAATTGGAGGCTAATTACAATATTGTGGTTGTTTTTGCCATACATTGACATGAATTAGCCATGGGTGTACATGTGTCCCCCATCTCCCTAACCCCACTCCCACCTCCCTCCCCATTCCATCCCTCGGGGTTGTCCCAGTGCACCGGCTTTGAGTGCCCTGTTTCATGCATTGAACTTGGACTGGTCATCTATCTCACATATGGTAATATACATGTTTCAATGCTATTTTCTCAAATTATCCCACCCTCACCCTCTCCCAACGGAGTCCAAAATGTGTTCTTATATCTGTCTTTTTTGCTGTCTCACATATAGGGTGGTTGTTACAATCTTTCTGAATTCCATATGTATGCATTAATATACTGTATTGGTATGTTTCTTTTTGACTTACTTCACTCCATATAATAGGCTCCAGTTTCATCCACCTCATTAGAACTGACTCAAATGTGTTCTTTTTAATTAGTTCAGTAATATTCCATTGTGTATATGTACCAAAGCTTTCTTATCCATTCGTCTGCCCATGGACATCTAGGTTGCTTCCATGTCCTAGCTGTTGTAAACGGTGCTGCAATAAACATTGGGGTACACATGTTTCTTTCAATTCTGGTGTCTTCAGTGTGTCTGCCCAGCGGTGGGATTGATGGGTCATATGGCAGTTCTATTTCCAGTTTTTTAAGGAATCTCCACAGTGTTCTCCATAGTGGCTGTACTAGTTTGCATTCCCACCAACAGTATAAGAGGGTTCCCTTTTCTCCACACCCTCTCCAGCATTTATTGTTTGTAGACTTTTGGATAGCAGCCATTCTGACTGGCATGGGGTGGTACGTCATTGTGGTTTTGATTTGCATTTGTCTGATAATGAGTGATATTGAGCATGTTTTCATGTGTTTGTTAGCCATCTATATGTCTTCTTTGGAGAAATGTCTGTTTAGTTCTTTGGGCCATTTTTGATTGGGTCATTTATTTTTCTGGTATTGAGCTGCATGAGCAGCTTGTATATTTTTGGGATTAATTCTTTGTCAGTTGCTTCATTAGCTCTTGTTTTCTCCCATTCTGAAGGCTGTCTTTTCATCTTGCTTATAGTTTCCTTCATTGTGTAGAAGCTTTTAAGTTTAATTAGGTCCCATTTGTTTATTTTTGCTTTTATTTCCATTACTCTGGGAGGTGGATCATAGAGAATCTTGCTGTGATTTATGTCAGAGAGTGTTCTGCCTATGTTTTCCTCTAGGAGTATTATAGTTTCTGGTCTTACATTTAAATCTTTAATCCATTTAGAGTTTATTTTTGTGTATGGTGTTAAAAGTATTCTAGTTTCTCTTTTACAGGTGGTTGACCAGTTTTCCCAGCACCACTTGTTAAAGAGTTTGTCTTTTGTCCATTGTATATTTTGGCCTCCTTTGTCAAAGATAAGGTGTCCATAGGTGTGTGGATTCATCTCTGGGCTTTCTGTTTTATTCCATTGATCTGTATTTCTGTTTTTGCCAGTACCATACTGTCTTGATGACTGTAGGTTTGTAGTATAGTCTGAAATCAGGCAGGTTGATTCCTCCATCCATTCTTCTTTCTCAAGATTGCTTTGATTATTCAAGCTTTTTGCATTTACATACAAAGTGTGAAATTGTTTTGGTTCTGTGAGAAACACCATTGGTAGCTTGATAGGAATTACATTGAATCTATAGATTGCTTTGGGTAGTATACTCATTTTCACTATACTGATTCTTCTGACCCATGAACATGGTATATTTCTCCATCTATTTGTGTCATCTTTGATTTCTTTCATCAATGTTTTATAGTTTTCTATATATAGGTCTTTTATTTCTTTAGATAAATTTACTCCTAAGTATTTTATTCTTTTCATCGCAATGGTGAATGGGATTGTTTTCTTAATTTCTCTTTCTGTTTTCTCACTGTTAGTGTATAGGAATGTAAGGGATTGTGTGTGTTAATTTTATATCCTTCAAGTTTACTATATTCATTGACTAGCTCTAGTAGTTTTCTGGTGGTGTCTTTAGAGTTTTTTGTGTAGAGGATCAGGTCATCTGCAAACTGATAGTTTTACTTCTTCTTTTCCAATCTGGATTCCTTTTATTTCTTTTTCTTCTCTCATTGCTGTGGCTAAAACTTTCAAAACTATGTTGAATAGTAGTTGTGAGAGAGGGCACCCTTTTCTTGTTCCTGACTAAAGGAAATGCTTTCAGTTTTTCACTATTGAGGATACTGTTCGCTGTGGGTTTGTCATATACGCCTTTTATTGTGTTAAGGTATGTTCCTTCTATGCCTGCTTTCTGGAGAGGGTTTTTTTTGTTTTTCCCCTAATCATAAATGGGTGTTGCTGTTGCTGCTTCAGCTAAGTCGCTTCAGTCGTGTCCGACTCTGTGTGACCCCATAGATGGCAGCCCACCAGGCTCCCCCGTCCCCGGGATTCTCCAAGCAAGAACACTGGAGTGGGTTGTCATTTCCTTCTCCAATGCATGAAAGTGAAAAGTTAAAGTGACGTCGCTCAGTCGTGTCTGACTCTTAGCAACCCCATGAACTGCAGCCTACCAGGCTCCTCTGTCCATGGGATTCTCCAGGCAAGAGCACTGGAGTGGGTTGCCATTGCCTTCTCAAGATGGGTGTTGAAATTTGTCAAAGACTTTTTTCTGCATCTATTGAGATAATCATATGGTTTTTATCTTTCAATTTGTTAATGTGGTGTATAACATTGATTGATTTGTCAATATTGAAGAATTCTTGCATCCCTGGGATAAAGCCCAGTTGGTCATGATGTATGGTCCTTTTAATATGTTGTTGGATTCTGTATGCTAGAATTTTGCTGTGGATTTTTGCATCTGTGTTCATCAGTAATATTGGCCTGTAGTTTTCTTCTTTTGTGGCATGTTTGTCTGGTTTTGGTATTAGGGTGATGATGGCCTCATAGAATGAGTTTGGGAGTTTACCTTCCTGTACAATATTCTGGAAGAGTTTGAGTAGGATAGGTGTTAGCTCGTCTCTAAATGTTTGGTAGAATTCACCTGTGAAGCTATCTGGTCCTGGACTTTTGTTTGTGGAAGATTTTTGATTACAGTTTTGATTTCCATGCTTGTGTTGGGTTCTGATAAGATTTTCTATTTCTTCCTGGTTCAATTTTTTAAGAATTTGCCCATTTCTTCCAAGTTGTCCATTTTATTGTCATATAGTTGCTGATAGTATTCTCTTATGATCCTTCATATTTTGTGTTGTCTGTTGTGATTTCTCAATTTTAATTTCTAAATTTGTTGATTTGATTCTTCTCCCTTTTTTTCTTAATGAGACTGGCTAATGGTTTGTCTATTTTATTTATCTTCTTGAAGAACCAGCTTTTTCAGTTCAGTCACTCAGTCGTGTCTGACTCTTTGCTACCCCATGAATCGCAGCATGCCAGGCTTCCCTGTCCATCAGCAATTCCTGGAGTTCACCCAGACTCACGTCCATCAAGTCAGTGATGCCATCCAGCCATCTCATCCTCTGTCATCCCCTTCTCCTCCTGCCCCCAATTCCTCCCAGCATCAGAGTCTTTTCCAGTGAGTCAACTCTTCCCATGAGGTGGCCAAAGTATTGGAGTTTCAGCTTTAGCATCATCCCTTCCAAAGAAATCCCAGGGCTGGTCTCTTTCAGAATGGCCTGGTTGGATCTCCTTGCAGTCCAAGGGACTCACAAGAGTCTTCTCCAACACCACGGTTGAAAAGCATCAATTCTTCGGCACTCAGCCTTCTTCACAGTCCAACTCTCACATCCATACATGACCACAGGAAAAACCATAGCCTTGACTAGATGAACATTTGTTTGCAAAGTAATGTCTCTGCTTTTGAATATGCTATCTAGGTTGGTCATAACTTTCCTTCCAAGGAGTAAGCATCTTTTAATTCATGGCTGCAGTCACCATCTGCCGTGATTTTGGAGCCTAAAATATAAAACCAGGTTTTAGTTTTGTTGATTTTCACTATAGTCTCCTTTGTTGTTTTTTTTTTTCCCCCACTTATTTCTGCTCTGATTTTTATGATTTCTTTCCTTCTACTAACTTTGGGGTTCTTCATTTCTTCTTTTTCTTGTTGCTTTATTAAAGTTAGGTTGTTTGATGTTTCTCTTGTTTCTTGAGGTAAGCTAGTATTGCTATGAACCTTCCTCTTAGCACTGCTTTTCCTGAATCTCATAGGTTTTGGGTTGTAATGTTTTCATTTTCATTTGTTTCTATGCATATTTGATTTCTTTTTGATTTCTTCTGTGATCTGTTTGTTATTCAGAAGCATGTTGTTTAGCCTCCATATGTTTGTATTTTTAGTAGTTTTTTTTCCCCCTGTAGTTGATATCTAATCTTACTGCATTGTGATCAGAAAAGATGCTTGACATGATTTCAATTTTTAAAAAATTTACCAAGTGCAGATTTATGATCCAGGATGTGATCAATCTTGGAGAATATTCTGTGTGCACTTGTGAAAAAGGTGAAATTTATTGCTTTGGGGTGAAATGTCCTATAGATATCCATTAGGTCTAACTGGTCCATTTTATCATTTAAGGTTTGTGTTTCCTTGCTAATTTTCTGTTTGGTTGATCTATGCATAGGTGGGAATGGGGGTATTAAAGTCTCCCACCATTATTGTGTTACTGTTATTTTCTGCTTTCATACTTGTTACATTTGCTTTACATGTGGGGTGCTCCTATGTTGGGTTCTTATAAAAAGCCATTTTAATGCCCCTTTGACATCTGTATTCCTGAGTGTATATTAGTGGGTTAAGACTTGGGGTGACAACAGTGTAAACATATACACAATGGAGTATTACTCAGCCATTAAAAAAATACAGTTGAATCAGTTCTAATGAGGTTGGTGAACCTGGAGCCTATTATACAGAGTGAAGTAAGCCAGAAAGAAAAACACCAATACAGTATAATAATGTATATATATGGAATTTAGGAAGATGGTAATGATAACCCTGTATGCGAGAGAACAATTGAGACACAGATGTATAGAACAGTCTTTTGGACTCTGTGGGAGAGGGAGAGGGTGGGATGATTTGGGAGAATGGCATTGAAACATGTATAATATCATATAGGAAACGAATCACCAGTCCAGGTTTGATACAGGATGCAGGATGCTTGGGGCTGGTGCACTGGGATGAACCAGAGGGATGGTACAGGGAGGGAGGTGTGGGGAGGTTCAGGATGGGGAACACGTGAGCACTCGTGGTGGATTCATGTTGATGTATGGCAAAACCAATACAATATTGTAAAGTAATTAGCCTCCAATTAAAATAAATAAATTTAAATTAAAAATTAGAATGGAAAAAAAGAGGATAAGAAATTTACCAGCTTTGTGCATGGAACCTTTCTTTGGTTGCAAGTACATGTAGATGACACTGCCATAAAAGAGGCTGACCACAGTGAGATGAGCACCACAGGTGTTGAGCATCACAGGTGTTAATTACCTTGCCTTCCCTAATCACCTTCCAGCCTTGCCTGACTTGATCTTAGTCACAGCTTGAGTGATGATTCCCTATGAGACAAGAATGAAAAACAGTGGCAAAACAAGGTAAATTACTCCAGGTGTGTAAATGGTAACATCCATTACTTTGGTGTATGCACAGGCTATCTTAAGAAAGACAGGCATCTCACAAAAGCAGTTATCGAGTATGTGACCACATAGCAGCAGTGAAAAGCCAAAAGCGCTCATAGCCAGGGCGCCACACATGCCAGTCAACCATGATGCTGCTGCCATCTTCTTACAGAACTGAGGGTGCATGATAACCAGGTAGTGCAGGGGTTGGCAGACTGCTGCATAGTGATCATAGGCCATGACAACCAATAAAAGGTTTTCTGTTGCACCGAAGTCAAAGGCAAAGAAGAATTGTAGGATACAACCTGCATAAGTAATTAATTTGTTTGGCCCGCACAGATTTATCAACTTCTGGGGAACAACACTAGTTGTGTAACAGATACCTAAAAATATGAGGTTATTGAGGAAGAAGTACATGGGTGTATGAAATCGGCTGTCTGGAAAAGTAGCAGGATAATTGCTGTGTTGTTTATCAGAGTCATGATATGGAAGAGCAAACTGGTCACAGAGATAATGGGGTCAAGTTTGGGTTGATTGGAAAAGCCCAGCAGAACGAAGTTACCACCTGAACTGGCATTGGGTATGTCCACTATCTTCACTTTTTGACATCTGTAGAAAGGGGTAATGAAGAAACCAGAAAGTGAGTGAGTGAGTGAAGTTGCTTAGTCGTGTCCAATTCTTTGTGATCCCATAGACTGTAGCCTACCAGGTTCCTCTGTCCATGGAATTTTCCAGGCAAGAATACTGGAGTGGGTTGCCATTTCCTTCTTCAGGGGATCTTCTCCACCCAGGGATCGAACTCAGGTCTCCTGCATTGCAGGCAGACGCTTTACTGTCTGAGCCACCAGGTAAGCCCAAAAGGGGGAACAACAGATTATAAAATTTTGTTGTTCACATAGATGACTCAATATTGTGAAGGAATAGTGTTTACCAACAAAAGCTCAGAAATTACAGAAAATGTCTTAGTTGACCACTTTGTGTTCAGTTAACAAGCTGAATAATGAACTGTGTTCCATCACTTGATTAGCTAAAAAACTACTAAAAATACAAACATATGGAGGCTAAACAACATGCTTCTGAATAACAAACAGATCACAGAAGAAATCAAAAAGAAATCAAATATGCATAGAAACAAATGAAAATGAAAACATTACAACCCAAAACCTATGAGATTCAGGAAAAGCAGTGCTAAGAGGAAGGTTCATAGCAATACTAGCTTACCTCAAGAAACAAGAGAAACATCAAACAACCTAACTTTAATAAAGCAACAAGAAAAAGAAGAAATGAAGAACCCCAAAGTTAGTAGAAGGAAAGAAATCATAAAAATCAGAGCAGAAATAAGTGGGGGAAAAAAAAAAACAACAAAGGAGACTATAGTGAAAATCAACAAAACTAAAACCTGGTTTTATATTTTAGGCTCCAAAATCACGGCAGATGGTGACTGCAGCCATGAATTAAAAGATGCTTACTCCTTGGAAGGAAAGTTATGACCAACCTAGATAGCATATTCAAAAGCAGAGACATTACTTTGCAAACAAATGTTCATCTAGTCAAGGCTATGGTTTTTCCTGTGGTCATGTATGGATGTGAGAGTTGGACTGTGAAGAAGGCTGAGTGCCGAAGAATTGATGCTTTTCAACCGTGGTGTTGGAGAAGACTCTTGTGAGTCCCTTGGACTGCAAGGAGATCCAACCAGGCCATTCTGAAAGAGACCAGCCCTGGGATTTCTTTGGAAGGGATGATGCTAAAGCTGAAACTCCAATACTTTGGCCACCTCATGGGAAGAGTTGACTCACTGGAAAAGACTCTGATGCTGGGAGGAATTGGGGGCAGGAGGAGAAGGGGATGACAGAGGATGAGATGGCTGGATGGCATCACTGACTTGATGGACGTGAGTCTGGGTGAACTCCAGGAATTGCTGATGGACAGGGAAGCCTGGCATGCTGCGATTCATGGGGTAGCAAAGAGTCAGACACGACTGAGTGACTGAACTGAAAAAGCTGGTTCTTCAAGAAGATAAATAAAATAGACAAACCATTAGCCAGTCTCATTAAGAAAAAAAAGGGAGAAGAATCAAATCAACAAATTTAGAAATTAAAATTGAGAAATCACAACAGACAACACAAAATATGAAGGATCATAAGAGAATACTATCAGCAACTATATGACAATAAAATGGACAACTTGGAAGAAATGGGCAAATTCTTAAAAAATTGAACCAGGAAGAAATAGAAAATCTTATCAGAACCCAACACAAGCATGGAAATCAAAACTGTAATCAAAAATCTTCCACAAACAAAAGTCCAGGACCAGATAGCTTCACAGGTGAATTCTACCAAACATTTAGAGACGAGCTAACACCTATCCTACTCAAACTCTTCCAGAATATTGTACAGGAAGGTAAACTCCCAAACTCATTCTATGAGGCCATCATCACCCTAATACCAAAACCAGACAAACATGCCACAAAAGAAGAAAACTACAGGCCAATATTACTGATGAACACAGATGCAAAAATCCACAGCAAAATTCTAGCATACAGAATCCAACAACATATTAAAAGGACCATACATCATGACCAACTGGGCTTTATCCCAGGGATGCAAGAATTCTTCAATATTGACAAATCAATCAATGTTATACACCACATTAACAAATTGAAAGATAAAAACCATATGATTATCTCAATAGATGCAGAAAAAAGTCTTTGACAAATTTCAACACCCATCTTGAGAAGGCAATGGCAACCCACTCCAGTGCTCTTGCCTGGAGAATCCCATGGACAGAGGAGCCTGGTAGGCTGCAGTTCATGGGGTTGCTAAGAGTCAGACACGACTGAGCGACGTCACTTTAACTTTTCACTTTCATGCATTGGAGAAGGAAATGACAACCCACTCCAGTGTTCTTGCTTGGAGAATCCCGGGGACGGGGGAGCCTGGTGGGCTGCCATCTATGGGGTCACACAGAGTCGGACACGACTGAAGCGACTTAGCTGAAGCAGCAACAGCAACACCCATTTATGATTAGGGGAAAAACAAAAAAAACCCTCTCCAGAAAGCAGGCATAGAAGGAACATACCTTAACACAATAAAAGGCGTATATGACAAACCCACAGCGAACAGTATCCTCAATAGTGAAAAACTGAAAGCATTTCCTTTAGTCAGGAACAAGAAAAGGGTGCCCTCTCTCACAACTACTATTCAACATAGTTTTGAAAGTTTTAGCCACAGCAATGAGAGAAGAAAAAGAAATAAAAGGAATCCAGATTGGAAAAGAAGAAGTAAAACTATCAGTTTGCAGATGACCTGATCCTCTACACAAAAAACTCTAAAGACACCACCAGAAAACTACTAGAGCTAGTCAATGAATATAGTAAACTTGAAGGATATAAAATTAACACACACAATCCCTTACATTCCTATACACTAACAGTGAGAAAACAGAAAGAGAAATTAAGAAAACAATCCCATTCACCATTGCGATGAAAAGAATAAAATACTTAGGAGTAAATTTATCTAAAGAAATAAAAGACCTATATATAGAAAACTATAAAACATTGATGAAAGAAATCAAAGATGACACAAATAGATGGAGAAATATACCATGTTCATGGGTCAGAAGAATCAGTATAGTGAAAATGAGTATACTACCCAAAGCAATCTATAGATTCAATGTAATTCCTATCAAGCTACCAATGGTGTTTCTCACAGAACCAAAACAATTTCACACTTTGTATGTAAATGCAAAAAGCTTGAATAATCAAAGCAATCTTGAGAAAGAAGAATGGATGGAGGAATCAACCTGCCTGATTTCAGACTATACTACAAACCTACAGTCATCAAGACAGTATGGTACTGGCAAAAACAGAAATACAGATCAATGGAATAAAACAGAAAGCCCAGAGATGAATCCACACACCTATGGACACCTTATCTTTGACAAAGGAGGCCAAAATATACAATGGACAAAAGACAAACTCTTTAACAAGTGGTGCTGGGAAAACTGGTCAACCACCTGTAAAAGAGAAACTAGAATACTTTTAACACCATACACAAAAATAAACTCTAAATGGATTAAAGATTTAAATGTAAGACCAGAAACTATAATACTCCTAGAGGAAAACATAGGCAGAACACTCTCTGACATAAATCACAGCAAGATTCTCTATGATCCACCTCCCAGAGTAATGGAAATAAAAGCAAAAATAAACAAATGGGACCTAATTAAACTTAAAAGCTTCTACACAATGAAGGAAACTATAAGCAAGATGAAAAGACAGCCTTCAGAATGGGAGAAAACAAGAGCTAATGAAGCAACTGACAAAGAATTAATCCCAAAAATATA
The DNA here is from genome assembly GCF_032452875.1 of Bos javanicus. NCBI lineage: Eukaryota > Metazoa > Chordata > Mammalia > Artiodactyla > Bovidae > Bos > Bos javanicus. Next base: position 30,265,522 of record NC_083890.1, on the reverse strand, counting down.
CAAGCTGCTCATGCAGCTCAATACCAGAAAAATAAATGACCCAATCAAAAATGGCCCAAAGAACTAAACAGACATTTCTCCAAAGAAGACATATAGATGGCTAACAAACACATGAAAACATGCTCAATATCACTCATTATCAGACAAATGCAAATCAAAACCACAATGACGTACCACCCCATGCCAGTCAGAATGGCTGCTATCCAAAAGTCTACAAACAATAAATGCTGGAGAGGGTGTGGAGAAAAGGGAACCCTCTTATACTGTTGGTGGGAATGCAAACTAGTACAGCCACTATGGAGAACACTGTGGAGATTCCTTAAAAAACTGGAAATAGAACTGCCATATGACCCATCAATCCCACCGCTGGGCAGACACACTGAAGACACCAGAATTGAAAGAAACATGTGTACCCCAATGTTTATTGCAGCACCGTTTACAACAGCTAGGACATGGAAGCAACCTAGATGTCCATGGGCAGACGAATGGATAAGAAAGCTTTGGTACATATACACAATGGAATATTACTGAACTAATTAAAAAGAACACATTTGAGTCAGTTCTAATGAGGTGGATGAAACTGGAGCCTATTATATGGAGTGAAGTAAGTCAAAAAGAAACATACCAATACAGTATATTAATGCATACATATGGAATTCAGAAAGATTGTAACAACCACCCTATATGTGAGACAGCAAAAAAGACAGATATAAGAACACATTTTGGACTCCGTTGGGAGAGGGTGAGGGTGGGATAATTTGAGAAAATAGCATTGAAACATGTATATTACCATATGTGAGATAGATGACCAGTCCAAGTTCAATGCATGAAACAGGGCACTCAAAGCCGGTGCACTGGGACAACCCCGAGGGATGGAATGGGGAGGGAGGTGGGAGTGGGGTTAGGGAGATGGGGGACACATGTACACCCATGGCTAATTCATGTCAATGTATGGCAAAAACAACCACAATATTGTAATTAGCCTCCAATTATAATAAATAAAATAATTTTAAAAATAATAGATAATAGTGGAATCATCTATAGGATTTTATAAGGCACATGGCTATGCCACCTGCCAAAGCAATGAATTGTATTTGCCAAAAGGCTAGTGCTCAGCCAAGATTGAAAACAAGTGCCCTACAAAATTAGAAAATCTAGAATAGGATGTTCAGAAATTTGAGTCAGTCCATCACTTCATGTACTCTAGTTTTTGCTAGGGTTAACATTTTGTAGTGTAGTGACAAAATTGAAGATGAAAAGAAAGAAGCAGATATAGTAACTTTGATGGAAGCAAAGATGTTGGAAGTAAAAAAGACATTTGAAGTATGGTCCTGGAAATGGCCACTGAAAGTTTGCAGTGGAAAAATTCACTAGCAAATAATTTCATATCCAAACAAACTGTCTTTTATATGTGAAAGAAACATAAGTTTTTCTGATATGAAACAGCTCAGATAGTAGACAATTCATGTAATTTCTTAAATTTTTCAGAATTAATGCAGCCAAGAAAAAGATCAATGAAAGTATCAAATAACCCAGAACCAACAGACTGAAGAAAGAATTGTTAACAGTGTGTGAAATATATTATTGATTGATACTCAGAACTCACTTTGGCTGCCCTCTGTCTGGTTTTTTGTACTATGAGGGCTAGAAAGTAAGAACCATTACATATATTCATGTAAGAATCGAAAGGAAGAGGCAGGTAGAGACCATTTTCTGCAGTGTTCTTTTCTAGAAAGTGAAGATGTAAACATGCCAGTATTTCATCTCTAGATTAATGGTTGTCAAGATGCAGATTGGATGGCAGTGTCCGCCAGATTCTCTGTTGCAGTGTGCTTAATGAATTTAGTAAAGACTAGTTACAAAAAAAAGCTTGAACTAACACTATGTTTAATCATGAAATAATGAATATTTTCCTCCTGAATTCAGGAACAAGATAAACACAAATTCAATTTAAAACTGTAGTAGAGACTGTAACAAGAATTAATAAGTGAAGTTGAATGGTGGCTCGATACAAGGTGAAAATTTAAACCAAATTATATTTCCATATGAGCAATAAACAATTGAAAATTGAAAGTGTAAAATAATATCAGTTACAATAGCATTTTAAATAGAATAAATTTAAATGAATTATGTACAAGACCTCTACTTTGAAAACTACTAAACATCACTAAGAGAACTCAAAGAAGGCCTAAATAAATATGGGGCTAGACCATGTTCATGGGTTGGAAGACATAATATTGTTATAATGTCAGTTTTCCCCAAACTGATCCCCAGATTCAAAACATCTCCAATTAAGTAGGCAGAATAAAGGCTCCCCTAGAGAGGTCCTCATTCTATCCCTTTGAACTTGTGAATATATTATGTGATGCAGTAAGAAAGAGTTAAAGTTTCAGATGGAATTAAGGCTGGTATTCAGAAACCTTAAAATAGGGAGAGTGTTCTGAATTATATGGATGGACCCAGTACAACCAGAAGCATCCTTAAATGAAGGAAAAAGGATGCAGGAGAGTCAATGTGATCAATGTGAGAAAGGTTAGACTGGCCATTCCTAGCTGAAGAGGGGAGGAATCCATACGCCAATGACCATGGCAGCCCCTAGAAACTGGAAAGTGCAAGAAAATGAATTCTTCCTAGTGCCTCCAGAAAATAATGCAACCCTACCAACACCTTGTGATTTTCTCAGGGATATCCATTTTGGACTTCCAGTCTCCAAAAATGTAAGATTATAAATTCATGTTATTTAAAGCCACTAAGTTTCTGGTAGTTTGGAACAGCAGCAATAGGAAACCAATAAATCAACCAATTTTTTTTAAGAAATTCACCAGCTGATTGTAAAACTGACATGGAAATGCAAAAACCTACAGTATCCCCAAATCTTCTTAGAAGAACAAAACTGGAGGAATGACATCACCTGATTCCTAGATGTACTATAAAACTGCACCAATCAGGACAGTGCAGTATTGGCCTAAGCATACACAAATAGGTCAATAGAGAGCTCAGAAATGGATGTATAGGGTCAACTGACTTTGCAAAGGTGTCAAAATTTAATAAGAAAAAGATAATCTTTCAATGAATGGTGTTGAAATTACTGGATATTCTATGGAAAATACTGACGTTCAACTTCTACCTCACACCATACAGAAAACTTTAACTTGAAATGAATCCCTGACTAAAAATAAAAGCTAAAATATAAAGCTTCTAGAATAAAATATAGAAATATCTTCATAAGCTTAGAGTAGGTAAAGACTAATCATAAAAGAAAAATTCATGTGTTGAACTTTTTAAAATTAAAGCTTTGTCTCTTCCAAAGACACCACTAAGGAATTAGAAAAGCAAGCCATAGTCTAAGGTTCCTGCATATTCAGGATGATCTGTGCAATCACCAACAGACAGCACTGCCTTTGTGAAACTCTGGGAGTCCACTGAGACGTACCAGCACATCACTGGAGCAGAGACAAATACAAGATGGACACACTGATGAGGTTAAGAAGGTTACTACCTACCACCTCTCCTCCAAGGTGTCACAGCTCAGTGCCAAAGGAGACTTCCTTAGCCTGTGATTTCTCCACTGGGAGAATGTGAGTGAACCTGAGTGATCAACTGGATTCCCTAGCTGTGCACCAAAGACACTGACAAACAAACAACTTCTTTCTCACCAAATTCAGTATGCTGAGATGTGCTGCAAGACTCGGGGAGTGGTGACCATGATGAAAGAAGAGCCTGAAAAAGCAGCAGCTAGGAGAAGGCACTGGCACCCCACTCCAGTACTATTGCCTGGAAAGTCCCATGGATGGAGGAGCCTGGTAGGCTGCAGTCTATGGGGTCACTAAGAGTCGGGAACTACTGAGCGACTTCACTTTTACTTTTCACTTTCATGCACTGGAGAAGGAGGTGGCAACCCACTCCAGTGTTCTTGCCTGGAGAATCCCAGGGTCAGGGAGGTCTGGTGGGCTGCCGTCTATGGAGTTGAACAGAGTCGGACACAGAGTTGGAAGCAACTTAGCAGCAGCAGCAGGACTCTTGGAGGGCAACAAAAAGATGCAGTTCCTACTAAATGCATTGCAGACTCCATCAGCAAAAAAAGAGGACAAAAATAAAAAAAAGTATGAAAAAGACATTACAACTGCTACCACACAAAATAGATAGGATCAAAAAACACTATACCAATAAATTGAACTACTTAGAAGAAACAGTTAATTTCTAAAAACATACAACCTACCAAGATTGAATTAGAAAGAAATATCGGTAGAAAATCTAACAGACCAATTACTAGTAAAGACATTGAATCATATATGACAAGCCCAGAGCAAACACCATACTCAGTAGTAAAGGTTGTAAGCTTTTCCTCTAATATCAAGGGCAAGACAATGATGACCACTTCTATCTTATAGTTGGGTAGTCCTAGAAAAGGAAAAGAAATGAAAAGCATCCAAATCAGAAAGTGAGAAGTAAAACTGTCTCTGCAGATGACATGATCTTTGATATAGAAAATCCTAAAGACCTAATAAAAAAAACTCCAAGAACTAATAGACAAATTCTGTGAAGTTGCACATAGAAAAAATACAGGCTATTTAGACATTCTCCACATATGTAGGGGAGTGTGTCAATGTATAAATTATATCCTAATGTAAGTATGTGATGAACACAGAATTCAAGACCGATTCCCCTGGGAGTCGGGCAGGAAGACAGACTGGACAGTGTGAAGCCACATAGGCAGCTCTAAGCTATTAGAAAATTTTCAGCTCTTGAACAGAAGGGCAGGCTGAAATGTATTCACAGTATTATCCTTAATTTATTGAAAATGAAACAATGATTATATAGCTCATGAACCTAGAATTTTAATTATTCCATGATTTTTTAATCATATATCTTATTTCCTATGGACACACAATATCTAGACAATTGCCTGTATTTCTCCAACTTGATGTCTTACCTGTTGAATAATCCAAATTTCAATTAAATGTGTTATTTTAATAAATATGGTTTACATTATATTTATAATATTCAATAGTAACTTCAGTGCAATATATAAATTTACCTCTGAAATTAATTTCCATGGGAGAAATCTAAACAGATAATGGATAGACCCCAAAATCTTAAGGGAACTTTTCATAAAATTGTTGTTTAGATAAGATTCTGACCATAGTCAAAGATTTGTTAATCACCTCTGTGGGGCACTAGTCCCCAAGGTCTAAATCACATCCACATAGTAGCCTTTAAAATTGCACACAAATATTTCCCTGCTACATCATTACGATTCTTGTAGTATACGCAGACCAATATAGCACTTTCTTTGTTTAATTAGGCAAAAATCTATCTACAAATGCATTTAACAAAAGTATACACTAAAAGACTACAAATATACTATCGAAAATACATTTAACAAAATCTAATTCTTCAACTCTTCAACCAGTCCTACATCTAGTTTTTCTCCAACATCCACATTAGATGGAGACCTCTATTTAATCTCAGTTCAGCTGTTGTATTTAAACATGAATGTGATTGTCATGTTATTAATAATATAAGAAACTGGTGGCTATTCCAATATTTCATAGGCTCAGTGACATGCCAAACAAGTTTTCTGAATTATCAATGAAATGAAGGATCATCATAGTGTGCACAGGAGTACATCTGGACTACTTAAGAGCATGACAACTGTGAATTCTACCCTCATGAAAGTATAATTACCTTCTAATATTTTTTTCTTCTGGTAAGTATTCGCTGCTATCTCCAACAGAAGACATGGAGTAGAAAACAGATCCTAGGTAGTACAGATGTTAGATCTCAGTCTAACATGAAAGCAAATATGTAACAGATATGTGAGATAAAAATAAACCCTAAGACACTAATTCCCTCTCAGGAATGAAGATTATATTAAAAATCAACAAGAGCAGTTAGTGAAAATTTTAACTTAGTAAATGTTCTCTATGCTGAGCATCTTACTAAACAGTTTATATGTAATATATCATTTAATTATCCTCACAAACCATTCTATGAAGCAAGTGCTCTAGAATAACTATTTTGCAGATGAGGAAACTCTGGCTTAAAGAAGATAATTAGTTTGCTTCATTCCACACAGTGAGAAAGTAGCTGAAGGGTCTGACTGAGTTGGGGGTCTTAACTACTTTTATATTGTATTTTTCTGCTTTGTCTTTGTATGGTTATAGCAATGTACCATCTTACTTTACAGTTATAAAAGATCCATTTAAGATCTTTTTTTTTTTTTATAAAATTTTAGACAACTATGAAATTTTATGTATCTAGTTTTATCTCCATATCATTGTGTACACTCAAGTTATGTTTAAATATGTCTGGTTCATTTGTCTTAGATTTCACTGAAGAAAGCAAAATGTAAAGTTATGCTACATTATTAGAAACTGAAGTTCATACTCTGAAAAATGAAAGTGAGTTTTAATTAAAATATAGCATGCTTCTTTTTAACATCTCTTCAACTCATGTTATAAGTCTCTTTTTTATATCATATTGACTTTTAAATTTAAAATGATATCTAAATTTTGAGACTTCAAGGCTTAAACCAAAATTTTAAAAAGCATACAATAAAGTCTTATATTTGGGTTCACAAGATTAAATTACATAAAGTATAACTCCTGTCTTCACAGCACTTCCAACAAGGGGCCTTGTATAATCCAAAGCTTAAATGAAGACTGTAATGTTTTCCACCTGCTAAAACTAGTTAAAATATTTTACAAACATTTTGTAAATCATAGACTGTCACTATTCTCTTCAACAGTGTAGCACACCTGGTGCACTGTGTTTACTTCTAAACTCACTATTCTGAGGCATTTGATAAACCATGGTGCATCCAGTGGATTGCAACCAGAAGAGCATAGTAATTAAAGATCGTTCAGTGACTTATGCACTTGGTCTGGGAACATAAATGTAAGTGTATATTTAACAATAGATTCTAATATCAAAAGAGACTTAAAAGACATATAAAAATTCTTAATGAACCAAATTAAACAATAGTGTCTACAGATGCACATTTGAGTAATTAAACTAGTAAAATACAAGGAGGTGGTTATTATAAACATCAAGATAGTGGAACTTTCAAGGACAGAGAAGGGTTATGACTGGAATGAGGCACAAAGAGAAGCTCCCAGGGTGGCTGTCAGCATTCTGTTTTTTGACCTCTGTGTCAGTTACAAAAATATTCACCTTAGCTGACCTAGCTTTTATTTTTATTTCTGTATATATGTTTTCTTTAATAATAAAACTACCTTTATAAAGCCATGTCAAATTGACTTATTCTGTATTTATTTCCAGAAAAAAGAAAAAGAGCCAGTGCCTGGATGTTACAAAAGGCACCTTTGAGCTCAACGTAAGAAGTAGGTAAGAGACACTGATTAAAGGAAAGAGGCTGCTTCATGTGCAAATGACTTTCCTGTTACTGAATTTATGAAAATAGGAGTGAAAGTGAATCTTCCTGTGGAAGGATTTCTTGTGTAGGATAGAAGACTGGATTCATGGTGCCCGAGGTTCATTTCAACTCTAAAATTCTGTGGCCTTCCTTTTAATTCCCAACACTATACCAAGCTGAAGTGGTCAAAAAAAGCCAAGTGCATTCTGTAATCAAGTCATTTTGGAAATCAAGTCCTCTCCTCCTTCTGAAGCTTATTGGTTCAATCTGTACACTGTATTTGAAAGTAATTTTGTGTACATAAGTATGATTGTGCACTTAAAAAATCATGCCAAAAAAATATTTAAGCATTCCAGTTTAGTTGTAGACCACATGGTGAATCACCAGCATGAAAAGGAAATGAAGGATAAATAGAGTAACAATGATTTGGGGGCAGGTGAATATAGCTTTTCATTTATAGAATTAGACGAGAACGAAGGCTTTAGGCCTTCATTGGAAATCCTTCCACAGAAGGATTCACTTCCAAGTGTCTTCACAAATATTAACCTTCACAATATCCCTTCACATAACACATAGAGAACCTAGTAGACAGACTGGTTAAATAAATTGCCCAAGGACACATTGCTTCTGAGTGGTGAAGCTGGAATTTGATCCCAAGCACTCTGAGTCAAGAACTTGTGCTCTTAAGCAATCGGCTTAACTTAGTCTGACATCTACAGCATAGAAACTGGACACTCATAATTAAATTACATTTCCATTTTATTGAGAAAAACTACACCTCTATTTCATACTACTTAATAATAACAGTTCTTTCATCATGATTATAATATATAATGTTCTAACTAAAATGCTTATAAAAATGATATACTGTAGGTAATTTATCTTTACCTTATCTTACTATAACTGTAACAAATAGGTTATTATTCCTTGACCCAAAGACACTATAAATGCAAAGTATACATTTAGGTCTGAAGTTCATGGCTACAGATTATATACATTAAAAAATTCATAAACTAACTCAGTAATTAGACATTCCATCTGTTTAATGATATGATACCGTATCCAGACAAAGTAAGACTGATATAATTGTATCCCTTATCTGTATTCTTTTAGAGTTAAAATTAGGTGATAGTTTTACCTATAGAGTTCCAAAGCAACCAGAGGATAAGCTCATGTAATTAGTAAATTCCATGGGGAAAAACAACTCATTGATTGTTTAATAAACTTCTTGTTTCAATTAACTGCCTTGTTAATTTTGCTGAAGGGACAGGTAAATAGGAGCTAATGCAGATTGCTATCATGTGTATGTGGGGACCAAAGCCTTCTGGAATTAGTTCAACTTTTAACTCTGCAACAAATCAATAAGACTGCTGAGATGGTGTAATAAGATTCATAAAGGTGTTCAAAGAAATCTATAGCATCTGTACACATAAATAAAGGTTAATAAAAAGGATTATTTCCTGGCACCAAAAACACATTGCACAAAAAAAGGGCAGGATAGTGAAGAACATCAAAATTAATACAAGAACAACAGTGTAATGTTGAAAAGCAGGAAAAAGCGGAGGAGGATGCTAGTTGTGATGACAATTATTATGATTATAAAGGTTGAGATATAGACATTTGGAAGTGAATATGGAAACTAATTGTTAGAAAATGGTAGAGCTTACCCCAGGAAAACATCATTTAATTTTTACTTTAAGCTCAACAGCTTTGTAAGAAAAATATTTGTGTGACTCAGTGGTCAAAAATTATTTTTAGAAGCATTCTGGGGAATTCCCTAGAAATCCAGTGGTTAGGATCCACGTTTTAACTCTCGGGGTCCCAGGCTCAATCCCTGGTCAAGGAACTAAGATACCTGAAGCCACATGGCATGGCAAATAAAAAATAAATAAATAAAACCACTATGGATATAATGAAATAGGTAGAGATTTTGGAAAATGAACACAGCAGATATGTTAAGAGGTGTTCCAAAATGGGAGAAAGCATGCAAATAAGTGACCTTTGGATATTCACGACAAACTTCAGAGGTTTTTAGTTCTACCTAAGGCTGACACTATTTTTTCTTCCCATGGTATAGCTTCCTAGTTTCTCAAAAGGAGCAATGGGAACCAGCAATGGAAGTTCCACAACAGACTTCATCCTTCTGGGCTTTTCTGATCGGCCCCAATTGGAACACATCATCTCTGTGGTTGTCTTCATCTTCTATATTATAACACTGGTAGGAAACACAACGATCATTCTTGTATCTTACCTAGACACCCAGCTCCATACGCCCATGTATTTCTTCTTATCCAATTTGTCTTTTGTGGACCTCTGTTACACAACTAGCATTATCCCCCAGATGCTGGTAAATCTATGGGGTCCAAAAAAGTCTATTACATATGGAGGGTGTGTGCTCCAGTTCTTCTTTGCCCTTGACATGGGAGCCACAGAATGTCTTCTCTTGGCTGTAATGGCTTATGACCGCTATGCTGCTGTCTGTCAACCTCTTCACTACACAGTAATAATGCACCCTGAGCTTTGCCAGAAGATGGTGTTGACTGCCTGGTTAGGTGGTCTTGGCAGTGCCTTAATTCTTTGCTCTTTGACTTTGAAGTTACCAAGATGTGGGCACCGGGAGGTGGATAACTTTCTCTGTGAGATGCCAGCATTGATCAAGATGGCTTGTGTCTATTCAAAAGTAATTGAAGTTGTTGTCTTTGCTCTTGGAGTGGTATTTCTTCTGGTACCTCTGTCACTAATTCTCATCTCATATGGAGTCATCACTCAAGCTGTCATGAGAATCAAGTCAGCAGCAAGGTGGCAAAAGATCCTTAATACATCTGGTTCCCACCTCACAGTAGTATCTCTGTTTTATGGAACAATCATTTATATGTATTTAAAGCCACATACTAGTACCTCACAAGATGAGGGGAAGTTCCTTACTCTCTTTTACACAATTGTCACACCCAGCCTTAACCCTCTGATATACACTTTAAGAAACAAAGATGTAAAGAGTGCAATAAAGAGAATATTGTGGATTAAAAAAAAATGGCCAGCAAAGTCATGAATTAAGTGGAAAAATCAGAGTGTAGAGAGTTAAAGAAATAATATTGACCTTTCCCAACAGAAGATCAATCAATACACTTATTCAAAGAGCACTTCTTGGGTGTTTACCATGTATCAAGAATTGTACTACGTACTGACTCTGTAAATAAATAGGAAGTAGGGATAAATGATAAGGAGACAGATAAATAAATATACATAGATAAAATATAATTCATACATTTAAAAGCTTCAAGATTGATCAGAGACTACAGATAAATAAATGATTATGAAATGTGGTAAGTATAGCAATGTACAAAAGATTGAGGAAATATTATTCATAAGCATCTATTATAGATAAGATTGTACTGATTTTTTTCTTCCCAGACATATCACTTATATTAGAAATAACACTCTTTCATTCACCTGATTTTGCCAGAGGAGACTTTGTGGTGAAGACTAACAGCTCACCAACACCCATTCCACCCTCTGCCTCAAGTTTTAAAAGACCATAGAGCTACTATGCTAGGGCTTCCCTGGTGGCTCAGTGGTAGAGAATCCACCTGCCAATGCAGGAGACACAAGTTGGATCCCCAGGTCGGGAAGATCCCGTGGAGAAGGAAATGGCAACCCACTCCAGTATCCTTGCCTCGGAAATCCCATGGACAGAAAGTCTGGTGGGCTACAGTCCATGGGGTCACAAAGAGTCAGACACAACTTAGCGAATAAACAACAACTACAAGTTGACCATTTATACGGAAGTCAATAAAAAAGGCTATTCCTTATTTAACACTATCTGCTTGCACTTTCGCTTTATAATGTTCTTTCTTTTCTTGAATTATAGTGGTCAATTAAGTTCAGTCACTCAGTCATGCCTGACCCTTTGTGACCCCATGGACTGCTGCTCATCAAGCTTCCCTGTCCATCACCAACTCTCAGTAGTAGATGGTAATTTGGGGGGAAGGTTTTGATGCTCTTCCTTGACAAAACAAAAATTTAGTAATCGTATGTTTAATCTCATTTTTACTTTATTTTACTGTTAAGTACATTCAAAATCTGGGGATCTCTATGCTGGAGAATAAATTAAACTTCTCTACAAGTTGATAATTTAAGAGATTGAAAATCATCTCTGCAAATGAAAGAGTCTTCACATCTACAGTGCCACTGCTATGTCATTTCAAGTGCAAATGAATCACCATCTGCCTGAAGGATCAAATATTTGGGTAAAACTGACATTAGGCTATTTCTCACCTGACTTTCAGTTCTGTTAAACAAAGGCAAACTATTGTTAGGAAAAGCAATTCCTTTGTGAGAAAGAATATTAGCTATTTGACATTTGTCAGAAACATCAGATACTTCTTGAAGAAGACACTAATTATTATCACTAGTCTGCAAAAATATAGATTTTTCTTTGGAGTTGAGGATTCAAGAGAATTTATAATTTTTTTAATATACAGTAGTATCATCAAAGGAAATAACATCAAAGAATAACATAACTTTAACATACGTTTATCTAATATTTTAAGTGCAAATTCACAGTAGCCACATGAAAATGATGGGTTTTAAGTTCTTGTGTGCCAACCAAAATATCAAAAAAAGGATTCCATCCTTGCTGTCCTGCTGGTAAGAAACATTTGATGAACTTAAATATGGCCCATTGCTTTTCTTTATTGTCATTATTTTGCAATTTATTCACCAGCCCCCAATAGCAATATTAACAGAACGTTGTCTACATTTTGTGCTGCCTTTCCCCCAGAACGATCTCCAAACCTGAAATTCCAAAAATGAGTTTATATCAGTTTGCATACCCAACAAGGAAAGGACTGGTATCTAAGTTCACTACCGCCATTTAGGCTTACTGCCACAAGGTGGTGCTATGAAAAATGGTCCTTCAAGATATAAGCACTGACATTCTAATAAGAGCTAAGAAGGTCACAGCGGTTCTTATAAGGAAACAGACTCTCCCCTTTGCTTTTTCATAACAATTCTGTAGCAGTGAGCCCGGCCTTCAGTCTCCCTTAGTGGCAGATTTTTGTTTCCAGATTTTCCAGTTCGAAATTCACCCATCTTCATCAGACGACCTGCAGCCCATTAACTCTGGCCGAATTTGCTTGGGCATGAGGTTCTTGAGGCCCGGATCACTTTGCTCTCTTTTTCGTTCTGGATTCCGATCTTCATAGGGTCGGATAATTTTTCCTTCATCAACAAATCCTCAAGCCTACACCTGGCTCTCCAGACACACACACACACACACACACACTTTTATAATCACACTCTTTTCCTGAGAAGATGGCAAACTCTACCCACATCCTCTCGATATCCCCAGCATCTCTAATTCATAAATTTGCTGCAAGAATGTGGTGCAACAGGCATTAAGATAAATACAGCAATATTACACAGTGAGAACCAAAGAACAAGATTTATTGGGGAAACACAGGAAACCAAGAGTCAGGAACAAGAGGCAAAGTACTTCCACCCTCTCATAATCTCAGGGAGAGGAGAATCAGTGCCAGGGTCAAGCTGCTCTAGTCCTGACACAATTGTTCTACCTTCTCAAAAGGTAAACTTGAATTCTACTTCTTAGTGAGACATCAAGACTACTTGGTTGCCAGGCAGTCTGGGTTTAGACGCCAACTGTTTGAGGAAGGCCAGCTGCCTGGCACCTGAAGACCATGGATACCTGGAAAGTTGGAGCCTATCCTGTTAGGGAGTGTAAGGCACTGGTCCAATGGAAAACTGAGTTTAAATGCACCCCCTTACCTCCAGGAAGAGGGGGAAACCCCAGTTCCAGCTAGCTCCTTTCCTAGGCAACCTAGAGAGAGATCTCAGGATCACTTTTGAGTAGTTCTATTCATTGCCACACAGAGGATTAAGAAAAATATTTCATACAGTGTTAGTATAGTGTATAATTAAAGTTCTCAATAAATATTAACTATTATATTTAGTTCTATTTGACTACTATTCCTTTTATATAAACCATTAGGAATCTCATATGGGAAGACGATCAGAAGCAATTGATAGGGATGGACTTAGTCTTTTTTGAATCCATTAGCAAAAAGAAAAATATATCTAGGAGTACCTCAAACCTCACCCTCAACTCTCTGTGTGTGAATTGAACTTAAACTTTACGCTAAACCAGATGGACTTAATATTACAATACATTCCATCCAAGAATAGCAGAACACATATTCTTCTCAAATACCCATGAATATTCTCAAGGATAGATCACAAAAACTAATATAGTTAAAATACCCATACTACCACCCAAGGTAATCCACAGATTCAGCACAATCTCTATCAAAATTCCAATGGTATTTTTCACAGAAATAGAAGAAACAATCCAACATTTGTGTGGAACCATAATGAACCTAAATAACCAAACCAATCTTGAAACAACAAACTAGGACGCACAACACTTCCTGGTAGTAAACTATACTACAAAGCCATAGTAATCAAAACTGTATGGTATTGGAATTAAAAACAGACACATATGTCCATGGAACAAGAATAGAAAGCCTAGAAATAAACTCATACATATACAGAGAATTAATTTACAATAAAGGGGCCAAAACCATGCAATGACCAAAGGACAGTGTCCTCAATAAATGATCCTGGGACAACTGGATAGCCACATGCAAACAAATGAAACTAGACCTCTCACAATACTTAACTCAAAGTATTACACCTCTCACAATCATTAACTCAAAGAAGGATTGAAGACTGAAATTTCATGACCTGACCATAAAACTCCCAGAAGAAAATATAGGGGGAAATGAATGGTTTTTTGCATATGACACCAAAAGCACAGTAAAAAAAAAAATGCAAAGACAACCTATGAAATAGGAGAAAATCTGTAAAATATATATCCACTAAGAAGTTAATATATACAATATATAAGGAACTCATACACTCAATTGAAGAGAACACAATTATTCAATTTTAAAATAGACTGAGTACCTGAACAGATATTTTTCCAAAGAATATATACAAATGGTCAAAAGTACATGAAAAGATGCTCAACATCACTAGTCACTAAGAGAATGCAAATTAAAAACACAATGAATTATCACCTCATATCTGTCAGAATGGCTATTATTAAAAAGCCAACACAAATAACATGTGATGGTAAGGATATAGAGGAAACAGGAACCCTGTACACTACTAGTAGCAATGTAAACTGGTATAAACCATTATTTTTAAACATATAAGAGTTCTTCAAACATTAAAAATAGGAGTAACATATGATCCAGCAATCCCACTTCTGGGTATATATCCAAAGGAATGCAAACAGAACTGATATCTGCACTCCCATTTTCATTGCAGTTTTATTCACAATAATCGCAATATGGAAATGACCTAAGTGCCAATCGACAGGTGAATAGATAAAGAAGATGTGGTATATATGATGTAGAATATATAATGGAATATTACTCAGCCATGAGAAAGAATGACATCCTGCCATTTCTAAGAATATGGATGGACCTTCAGTGAAATGTGCCAGAGAAAAACAAATACTTCATGATATCACTTATATGTGGATTAAAAAGAAAAAAAGAGTAGAAAAATGGTCGACAGGGGCTAGGTAATGGAGAAATAGAGAAAGATTTATAAAAGGTTACCAGGGGAATTATTTGCCAGTCCAGTGGTTAGGTTCAATGCTTTCACTGTCATAGTCCTGAGTTCAATCCCTGGTTGAGGAAATAAGATCCCACAAGCCATATGGTGTGACCAAAAAGGAAGGGAGGGAAATGGTTACAAACTTCAACTATAAGAAAAATAAGGTCTGAAGATCTAATGTAAAAACCTGGCGACTATAGTTGATAACTTTGTATTTTATAGTTGAAACTTATTAAGAGAGTAGATCTTAAAAGTTCTCATTCCCCCTAAAAGAAGAATAAATATGTGAGGTGATGGTGTATTAATTAACTAGATGGGTGGGGAAGAGGGTGATATCCTTTCATAATGCATACACATATCAAATCACAACGCACACTTTAAATATCTTACAATTTTATACTTCCATAAAGGTGAAATTTTAAAAAGAAAGGCAAAGCAGGATAAGGGGAAACAATCATGGAAAGTGCTACTTAGAAAGGATGGTCAGGAAGCTCTGAGTATGTGATATGTGAGCAGAGACCTGAATGAAGTAAGGGAGTCAGTCTTGCAAAAAAATACAGGAAAGAGAATTCCTAGGAATTGCAAGATATGTCTCATGTGTTTGCCAAACAGCAAGAAAGTCAGTGTAAAGCAAGTGGTAGAACTGTAGGAGATTCTTTCTACAGGGACAGTGCGGGGAGCTAAAATGAGAGGCCTTATACTTCACATACTACAAAGCTTATTCTGAAAGTGATCATTCAGAATGTAGGATGATTCTATAACAGCTGTTCCCAACCTTTTTGGCACCAGGGATAGGTTTCATAAAAGACACGATTTTTCCACGGACTGGGGGGTGGGAAGGAGGGTGGCACGGTGGGGGGGGGGAGGATTGCAATGATGCAAGTGCATTATATTTATTTTGAACTTTATTTCTATTATTATTACATCAGCTCCACCTCAGATCATCGGGCATTAGATTTGGAGGTTGGGATCCATTTTCTATAAAACAAATTGCCTCAACTCTTTCTTTAAACAATGCTTTGAAAGAAAAGGTTAGTGATTTGTTCTGATTCCACATATCAAACAAAAATACCACATAAGCAATAAATTCAAATCATATAAGTATTTTAAGTTTTCTTGCAGTCATTTTAAAAAAGGTTAAAATGAATAGCTGAGATTTTAATCATGTTTAATTATCTAAAATATTTCAACATGTGATCAATATAAAAACTGAGATATCTTACTTTTTTTCTGTACAAAATAAAAACTGGCGTGCATTTTAACTCACAGCACATCTCAATCACATTAACAGCATTCAGCTCAGTGGTTGCATGTGACTGCTGCTGCAGCTGCTAAGTCACTTCAGTCGCATCCAACTCTGTCGACCCCATAGACGGCAGCCCACAAGGCTCCCCCATCCCTGGGATTCTCCAGGCAAGAACACTGGAGTGGGTTGCCATTTCCTTCTCCAATGCTTTTTCACTTTCACTACATGTGACTAGAGTCTACTATATTAGACAGCATTGCATTAGGCAGCATTGTTGTTGTTGTTCAGTCACTAAGTCGTGTCCAACTCTGTGACCCCATGGTCTGTAGCCTACCGGGCTCCTCTGTCCATGGGATTTCTCAGGAAAGAATACTGGAGTGGGTTGCCATCTCCACATAGTTCTAAATTAGACTAAAGAAACACAACTACTGCAATGTGTGTACCTTAATTGAATTCTGATCAATGGTGTAGGAAAAAACAGCTGTAAGACTTCGGAGGATAATGGGGAAATTTGAATGTGGGCTGGATGTTAGATGTATTATTGATTCAGTAATTTTCTTGAGTATGATAATGGTATTGTGACTATGAAAAAGAATGCCACTATTGTCAGGAAAGCATTCTGGAGTATTTAGGGATAAGTATCATGATATCTTCAACTCATTTCCAAATGGTTCAGAGAGAGGCAAAGTAAATATGACAAAAATGTTTTATAAAAGTGGGGAGTGATGGGAAGCCATTGGAAAATTTTGACAGCACCTGATTTGCATGTTCAAATAATCTGATCGACTGCTCTGTAGTATGTCTAGCATCTATCCTGTAGGGAGACCAGTGTGACATGACCTAAATGGAAACAGTGAGAAATGTATTCAGGATATATTTTAAATATAGCATTAGCATGATTTGCATGTCTTCTTGAGAAAAAAAAAGGAAGACAACTTTCAAGAGAGTGGTATAAACATATGTATTTATTTTTCCCATTGCACCATCTGCCTTGAAATGACCCCATGAATAAAGAAATACCATGTGTGTGGTTTACATAAACATAATGTTGACATAGAGATGATAGCAGAGCATCATTTAGTTTAACAGGATTAGAGTGATGGTCAGGAGAAGATACAATTAAGACCCCTTGCCTGAAGAATAGATCATGATACTCAGCCACAACTTAGAACAGGGAAATCAAAAGGAGTCAGCAAAAGCAAGAGGAAAGGAACAGTTATAGACACTGAAAGGCAACCCTGAAAAAGCATATGATGGAAACCAAGAATTCATTCCATTCAAAAATTATCTTACTGTGCCCCCACCACCACCACATTTACCACATTAGGTGGCATTTATTCAGAAAGGCTGTTTTCCAAGGCAGCTATCACAAAACTTCCCACTGAACATTTCTTGATCAACACCTGATGTCTTGCTCATTTGCATAACAATTAATGTTCAAGTGGATTATAAGTGAAAAGTAGTATCAAACATATGCGGCCTGTCTAACATATATAGAAACACTCCTCATTCTGGCGTGAGAGGCATAAGAATCAAAAAGGTATGGAACCGTAATTTTAGTGACAATGCCAAGATTTCTTTCCTAAATGGACTTACATCCTGACTTTTTTTTTTGACCTGAAAATGACCAAAATTCTGCCTCTGCTGTCACATCTTCAATACACCTTTTTTTTTTTTTTTTTACCATTCATTCATTCTTTTCATTCATTTACTCTTTCACTCGCTTTTGTTGATTCACTTTTTTTAAAATTTGTACACTTTATTTTTTTATTTTTAAACTTTACAATATTGTATTGGTTTTGCCAAATATTGAAATGAATCCGCCACAGGTATACATGTGTTCCCCATCCTGAACCCTCCTCCCTCCCCCCTCCCCTTACCATCCCTCTGGGTCATCCCAGAGCACCAGCCCCAAGCATCCAGTATCGTGCATTGAACCTGGACTGGCGACTCGTTTCATACATGATATTATACATGTTTCAATGTCATTCTTCCAAATCTTCCTACCCTCTCCCTCTCCCACAGAGTCCATAAGACTGTTCTATACATCAGTGTCTCTTTTGCTGTCTCGTATACAGCGTTATTGTTACCATCTTTCTAAATTCCATATATATGCGTTAGTATACTGTATTGGTGTTTTTCTTTCTGGCTTACTTCACTTTGTATAATAGGCTCCAGTTTCATCCACCTCATTAGAACTGCTTCAAATGTATTCTTTTTAATGGCTGAGTAATACTCCATTGTGTATATGTACCACTGCTTTCTTATCCATTCATCTGCTGATGGGCATCTAGGTTGCTTCCATGTCCTGGCTATTATAAACAGTGCTGTGATGAACATTGGGGTACACGTGTCTCTTTCCCTTCTGGTTTCCTCAGTGTGTATGCCCAGCAGTGGGATTGCTGGATCATAAGGCAGTTCTATTCCCAGTTTTTAAAGGAATCTCCACACTGTTGTCCATAGTGGCTATACTAGTTTGCGTTCCCACCAACAGTGTAAGAGGGTTCCCTTTTCTCCACACCCTCTCCAGCATATATTGCTTGTAGACTTTTGGATTGCAGCCATTCTGACTGGCGTGAAATGGTACCTCGTAGTGGTTTTGATTTGCATTTCTCTGATAATGAGTGATGTTGAGCATCTTTTCATGTGTTTGTTAGCCATCTGTATGTCTTCGTTGGAGAAATATCTAGTTCTTTGGCCCATTTTTTGATTGGGTCATTTATTTTTCTGGAGTTGAACTGTAGGAGTTGCTTGTATATTTTTGAGATTAGTTGTTTGTCAGTTGCTTCATTTGCTATTATTTTCTCCCATTCTGAAGGCTGTCTTTTCACCTTGCTAATAGTTTCCTTTGTTGTGCAGAAGCTTTTAAGTTTAATTAAGTCCCATTTGTTTATTTTTGCTTTTATTTCCAATATTTTGGGAGGTGGTTCACAGAGGATCCTGCTGTGATGTATGTCAGAGAGTGTTTTGCCTATGTTCTCCTCTAGGAGTTTTATAGTTTCTGGTCTTACGTTTAGATCTTTAATCCATTTTGAGTTTATTTTTGTGTATGGTGTTAGAAAGTGGTGTAGTTTCATTCTTTTACAAGTGGTTGACCAGTTTTCCAGCACCACTTGTTAAAGAGATTGTCTTTAATCCATTGTATATTCTTGCCTCCTTTTTCAAAGATAAGGTGTCCATATGTGTGTGGATTTATCTCTGGGCTTTCTGTTTTGTTCCATTGATCTATATTTCTGTCTTTGTGCCAGTACCATACTGTCTTGATGACTGTGGCTTTGTAGTAGATCCTGAAGTCAGGTAGGTTGATTCCTCCAGTTCCATTCTTCTTTCTCAAGATAGCTTTGGCTATTCGAGGTTTTTTGTATTTCCATACAAATTGTGAAATTATTTGTTCTAGCTCTGTGAAGAATACCATTGGTAGCTTGATAAGGATTGCATTGAATCTATAAATTGCTTAAGGTAGTATACTCATTTTCAGTATATTGATTCTTCTGATCCATGAACATGGTATATTTCTCCATCTGTTAGTGTCCTCTTTGATTTCTTTCTCCAGTGTTTTATAGTTTTCTATATATAGGTCTTTAGTTTCTTTAGATAGATATATTCCTAAGTATTTTATTCTTTCTGTTGCAATGGTGAATGGAATTGTTTCCTTAAATTCTCTTTCTGTTTTCTCATTATTAGTGTATAGGAATGCAAGGGATTTCTGTGTGTTGATTTTGTATCCTGCAACTTTACTATAATCATTGATTAGTTCTAGTAATTTTCTGGTGGAGTCTTTAGGGTTTTCTATGTAGAAGATCATGTCATCTGCAAACAGTGAGAGTTTTACTTCTTCTTTTCCAATTTGGATTCCTTTTATTTCTTTTTCTGCTCTGATTGCTGTGGCCAGAACTTCCAAAACTATGTTGAATAGTAATGGTGAAAGTGGGCACCCTTGTCTTGTTCCTGACTTTAGAGGAAATGCTTTCAATTTTTCACCATTGAGGATAATGTTTGCTGTGGGTTTGTCATATATAGCTTTTATTATTTTGAGGTATGTTCCTTCTTTTCCTGCTGTGTGGAGAGTTTTGATCATAAATGGATGTTGAATTTTGTCAAAGGCTTTCTCTGCATCTATTGAGATAATCATATGGTTTTTATTTTTCAATTTGTTAATGTGGTGTATTACATTGATTGATTTGCGGATATTGAAGAATGCTTGCATCCCTGGGATAAAGCGCACTTGGTCATGGTGTATGATCTTTTTAATGTGTTGTTGGATTCTGATTGCTAGAATTTTGTTAAGGATTTTTGCATCTGTGTTCCTCAGTGATATTGGCCTGTAGTTTTCTTTTTTTGTGGGATCTTTGTCAGGTTTTGGTATTAGGGTGATGGTGGCCTCATAGAATGAGTTTGGAAGTTTACCTTCCTCTGCGATTTTCTGGAAGTGTTTGAGTAGGATAGATGTTAGCTCTTCTCTAAATTTTTGGTAGAATTCAGCTGTGAAGCCGTCTGGACCTGGGCCGTTGTTTGCTGAGAGATTTTTGATTACAGTTTCAACTTCCGTGCTTGTGATGGGTCTGTTAAGATTTTCTGTTTCTTCCTGGTCCAGTTTTGGAAAGTTGTACTTTTCTAAGAATGTGTCCATTTCTTCCACGTTGTCCATTTTATTGGCATATAATTGCTGATAGTAGTCTCTTATGATCCTTTGTATTCCTGTGTTGTCTGTTGTGATCTCTCCATTTTCATTTCTAATTTTATGGATTTGATTTTTCTCCCTTTGTTTCTTGATGAGTCTGGCCAATGATTTGTCAATTTTATTTATCCTTTCAAAGAACCAGCTTTTGGCTTTGTTGATTTTTCTATGGTCTCTTTTGTTTGTTTTGCATTTATTTCTGCCCTAATTTTTAAGATTTCTTTCCTTCTACTAACCCTGGGGTTCTTCATTTCTTCCTTTTCTAGTTGCTTTAGGTGTAGAGTTAGGTTATTTATTTGACTTTTTTCTTGTTTCTTGAGGTATGCCTGTATTGCTATGAACTTTCCCCTTAGGACTGCTTTTACCGTGTCCCACAGGTTTTGGGTTGTTGTGTTTTCATTTTCATTTGTTTCTATGCAAATTTTGATTTCTGTTTTGGTTTCTTCTGTGATTTGTTGGTTATTCAGCAGCGTGTTGTTCAGCCTCCATATGCTGGAACTTTTAATAGATTTTTCTCCTGTAATTGAGATCTAATCTTACTGCATTGTGGTCAGAGAAGATGCTTGGAATGATTTCAATTTTTTTGAATTTACCAAGGCTAGATTTATGGCCCAGGATGTGATCTATCTTGGAGAAGGTTCCATGTGCGCTTGAGAAAAAGGTGAAATTCATTGTTTTGGGATGAAATGTCCTATAGATATCAATTAAGTCTAACTGGTCTATTGTATCATTTAAAGTTTGTGTTTCCTTGTTAATTTTCTGTTCAGTTGATCTATCCATAGGTGTGAGTGGGGTATTAAAGTCTCCCACTATTATTGTGTTATTGTTAATTTCTCCTGTCATACTTGTTAGCATTTGTCTTACATATTGCAGTGCTCCCATGTTGGGTGCATATATATTTATAATTGTTATATCTTCTTCTTGGATTGATCCTTTGATCATTATGTAGTGACCGTCTTTGTCTCTTTTCACAGCCTTTGTTTTAAAGTCTATTTTATCTGATATGAGTATTGCTACTCCTGCTTTCTTTTGGTCCCTATTTGCATGGAAAATCTTTTTCCAGCCCTTCACTTTCAGTCCATATGTGTCCCCTGTTTTGAGGTGGGTCTCTTGTAGACAACATATGTAGGGGTCTTGTTTTTGTATCCATTCAGCCAGTCTTTGTCTTTTGGTTGGGGCATTCAACCCATTTACATTTAAGGTAATTACTGATAAGTATGATCCCATTGCCATTTACTTTATTGTTTGGGGTTTGAATTTATACACCGTTTTTGTGTTTCCTGTCTAGAGAATATCCTTTAGTATTTGTTGGAGAGCTGATTTGATGGTGCTGAATTCTTTGAGCTGTTGCTTGTCTGTAAAGCTTTTGATTTCTCCTTCATATTTGAATGAGATCCTTGCTGGGTACAATAATCTGGGCTGTAGGTTATTTTCTTTCATCACTTTAGGTATGTCTTGCCATTCCCTCCTGGCTTGAAGAGTTTTATTGAAAGATCAGCTGTTATCCTTATGGGAATTCCCTTGTGTGTTATTTGTCATTTTTCCCTTGCTGCTTTTAATATTTGTTCTTTGTGTTTGATCTTTGTTAATTTGATTAATATGTGTCTTGGGGTGTTTCGCCTTGGGTTTATCCTGTTTGGGACACTCTGGGTTTCTTGGACTTGAGTGATTATTTCCTTCCCCATTTTAGGGAAGTTTTCAACTATTATCTCCTCAAGTATTTTCTCATGGTCTTTCTCTTTGTCTTGTTCTTCTGGGACCCCTATGATTCAAATGTTGTAGTGTTTAATATTGTCCTGGAGGTTTCTGAGATTGTCCTCATGTCTTTTAATTCGTTTTTCTTTTTTCCTCTCTGATTCATTTATTTCTACCATTCTATCTTCTAATTCACTAATCCTATCTTCTGCCTCTGTTATTCTACTATTTGTTGCCTCCAGAGTGTTTTTGATTTCATTTATTGCATTATTCACTATATATTGACTCTTTTTTATTTCTTCTAGGTCCTTGTTAAACCTTTCTTGCATCTTCTCAATCCTTGTCTCCAGGCTATTTATCTGTGATTCCATTTTGATTTCAAGATTTTGGATCAATTTCACTATCATTATTCAGAATTCTTTATCAGGTAGATTCCCTATCTCTTCCTCTTTTGTTTGGTTTGGTGGGCATTTATCCTGTTCCTTTATCTGCTGGGTATTCCTCTGTCTCTTCATCTTGTTTAAATTGCTGAGTTTGGGGTGTCCCTTCTGTATTCTGGCAGTTTGTGGAGTTCTCTTTATTGTGGCATTTCCTCAGTGTGTGTGGGTTTGTACAGGTGGCTTGTCAAGGTTTCTTGGTTAGGGAAGCTTGTGTCGGTGTTCTGGTGGGTGGACCTGTATTTCTTCTCTCTGGAGTGCAATGAAGTGTCCAGTAATAAGTTATGAGATGTCTATGGTTTTGGGGTGACTTTGGGCAGCCTGTATCTTGGAGCTCAGGGCTGTGTTCCTTTGTTGCTGGAGAATTTGCTTGGTATGTCTTGCCCTGGAACCTGTTGGCCCTTGTGTGGTGCTTGGTTTCAGTGTAGGTATGGAGGCATTTGATGAGCTCCTGTCAATTAACGTTCCCTGGAGTCAGGAGTTCCCTGGAGTCAGGGTCTGAACTTAAGCCTCCTGCTTCCAGTTGTCAGTCCTATTTTTACAGTCGTTTCAAAACTTCTCCTTCTATACAGCACCACTGATAAAACATCTACGTTAAAGATGAAAAGTTTCTCCACCATGAGGGTCACCCAGAGAGGTTCACAGTGTTACATGGAGAAGAGAAGAGGGAGGAGGGAGTTAGAGGTGACCTGAATAAGATGAGGTGGAATCAATAGAGGAGAGAGTGGGCTAGCCAGTAATCACTTCCTTATGTGTACTCCACAACTGGACTGCTCAGAGATGTTCATGGAGTTATACAGAGAAGAGAAGAAGGAGGAAGGAGACAGAGGTGGCCAGGAGGATAAAAGGGGGGAATGAAAAGGAGGGAGATAGATCCAGACAGTAATCAGTTCCCAAAGTGGTCTCCACCATCTGGAACACACAGAAATTCACAGAGTTGGGTAGAGTAGAGAGGGGTTAGGGAGGAGACACAGGCGACCTGGTGGAGAAAAAGGAGAGTCCAGAGGGAGAGAGAGAAGTCAAGCCAGTAATCTCGTTCCCTAGTGAAAAATGAGTCCTGAAGATTGAGTTCTTAAAGGTACAAAATTGGCAGCAAATACTAAAAAGCATAAATTAAAAATCTAGAGTAGATTTTGGAATTTCAGATATACAATGTTATATAAAAGAAGAGAAAGAAAGAGAGAAAAGAAAAGTCACAAATTTATATTAAAAAAATATAGGTTGAAAATTGATAACAAATACCAAAAAGCTAAAGTTAAAAATCTAGAGTAGAGTTTGGAATTTCAAAAATGCAATATTAAAGAAAAGATGAAAAAAAAGTCAAAAAAATTATAAAAGTATATATATATGAAGTTTGCTTTAAAGAAAAAAGGGTCTTTTTTTTTGCTAAGTAATAGGTTATAAAAGTGAAAATTAAAGGAATAATAGAGGACTTAAAATTCTTTAAAAAATTAAAAAAAAAAAAGAAAGAATGATCGTAAAAATAGTAAAAATATATCTAGGACTTTCTCTAGTTTTGTTGTGGATATTGTGGGTTCAGTTCATTTTCAGGTAGTTCCTTGGTCCGACTTATATTTCTCAAGATCTATAGGCCCCTTCCTATGTAGTCGGTACTAACCACAGGGTTTTAATCTATTGCCTGTAGCTTCCAAGGCGGTTCCCTCTGTTATAGCTTCTTCTGTTTGCTGGTCTCTTCAGTGTCTGGTTTCCGCCCTGACACAAAGGGGACGGTGGAGGACACTTTTTTTTTTTTTTTTTAGGCTCACTTGTTCAGTTGCGCTGTGGGGAGGGAGGCATGCTGCAAACTAATAACACTGGCGTGTGCTTGCAGTGCCTCAGCCACACTGGGTCTGCCCTCGCTCACGGCGCGTGTAGCCTCCCTGCCCACACTGCTCAGGCTCTAGGCTGCTCCGCCGGGAACCATCTGTGGCCGGCCCTGGGCTGCTTGCACCTCCCAGGTCCAAGCCACTGAGGTGCAGGCACTCGGGGAGTCCTCAGAGGCGCAGACTCGGTTGGGCCTGCGTTTTGTGCCCTTCCCAGGTCCAAGCAGCTCAGGTGATGAGGTGTTTGGCGAGCGCGACTGCTGCGACTTATCGCCTCCCCACCGCTCAGTTATCTAGGTATACAACCGGCGCACCTTCTCAGGCGGATGTTGACCATCCAGACCCCCAAGTTTTAGTTAGCAAAGAAGCCTGCTTACAGTTTTATAGATAATGTCTCTCTGGGGCTGCGAATGCCCTCTTCCAGCTCTGGCTGCCTGTCACTGGAGGGGGATGGTCTGTAGCCGGCTATCTCTGTTCAGTCCTTTGTTCCGTGCACGGGCCTGGCGGTGTCTTAGGTTAGGGCTGGCTTTTCGCGTGGTAGATATCCCACAGTCTGGTTTGCTAGCCCAAATTATTTTGCTCAGATAGCGCTCGGGGTATTCAGGCCAGATCCTTACTCTAAGTGATGCAGCCTGCGCCACGCCTCCCTGCCCAGCCCCCTCTTTCTCGTTGCGTGTGCAGCCGTCTGCGCTGCTTCTGCACTGGGGGAGTTACCGTAGGGCTCGTAACCTGTGGTTTTTAATTGTTTATTTATTTTTCCTCCCTGTTATGTTGCCCTCTGTGCTTCCAAGGCTTGGCACAGATTCGGCAGTGAGAAGATTTCCTGGTGTTTGGAAACTTCTCTCTTTTTAAGACTCCCTTCCCGGGACAGAACTCCGTCCCTCCCTCTTTTGTCTCTTTTTTTTGTCTTTTATATTTTTTCCTACATCCTTTTGAAGACTTGGGTTACTTTTCTGGGTGCCTAATGTCCTCTGCCAGCATTCAGAAGTTGTTTTGTGGAATTTACTTGGCGTTTAAATGTTCTTTTGATGAATTTGTGGGGGAGAAAGTGTTCTCCCTGTCCTACTCCTCTGCCATCTTAGCTCCTCCTTTATTTTTAATGTTTGAAGAACTCTTATATGTTTAAAAATAATGGTTTATACCAGTTTACATAGCTACTAGTAGTGTACAGGGTTCCTGTTTCCTCTATATCCTTACCCTCACATGTTATTTGTGTTGGCTTTTTAATAATAGCCATTCTGACAGATATGAGGTGATATTTCATTGTGGTTTTAATTTGCATTCTCCTAGTGACTAGTGGCAGAGAAGGCAATGGCACCCCATTCCAGTACTCCTGCCTGGAAAATCTGATGGACGGAGGAGCCTGGTAGGCTGCAGTCCATGGAATCGCTGAGGGTCAAACACACCTGTGTGACTTCACTTTCACTTTTCACTTTCGTGCATTCGAGAAGGAAATGGCAACCCACTGGAGAATCCCAGGGATGGGGGAGCCTGGTGTGCTGTTGTCTATGGGGTCACACAGAGTCGGACACGACTAAAGTGACTTAGCAGCAGCAGCAGCAGCAGTAACTAGTGATGTTGGGCATCTTTTCATGTACCTTTGGCCATTTGTATATATTCTTTGGAAAAATATCTGTTCAGGTACTCAGTCTATTTTAAAATTGAATAATTTTTTTTTTTTGCAGTTGAGTGTATGAGTTCCTTATATATTTTATATATTAACTTCTTAGTAGATATATATTTTACAAATTTTCTCCTATTTCATAGGTTGTCTTTGCATTTTTTTTTTTTTTACTGTGCTTTTGGTGTCATATCCAAAACAACCATTCATTTTCCCCTATATTTTCTTCTAGGAGTTTTATGGTCAGGTCATGAAATTTCAGTCTTCAATCCTTCTTTGAGTTAATGATTGTCAGGGGTGTAATACTTTGAGTTAAGTATTGTGAGAAGTCTAATTTCATTTGTTTGCATGTGGCTATCCAGTTGTTCCAGGATCATTTATTGAAGAGACTGTCCTTTGGTCATTGCATGGTTTTGGCTCCTTTATTGTAAATTAATTCTCTGTATATGTATGAGTTTATTTCTAGGCTTTCTATTCTTGTTCCATTGACCTATGTGTCTGTTTTTAATTCCTATACCATACAGTTTTGATTACTATGGCTTTGTAGTATAGTTTAATATCAGGAAGTGTTGTGCCTCCTAGTTTGTTGTTTCAAGATTGGTTTGGCTATTTAGGTTCATTATGGTTCCACACAAATGTTGAATTGTTTCTTCTATTTCTGTGAAAAATACCATTGAAATTTTGATAGGGATTGTATTGAATCTGTAGTTTACCTTGGGTCGTAGTATGGGTATTTTAACAATATTAGTTCTTATGATCTATCCTTGAGAATATTCATGGGTATTTGAGAAGAATATGTGTTCTGCTATTCTTGGATGGAATGTTTTGTAAACATTAAGTCCATCTGGTTTAGTGTATAGTTTAAGTCCAATTTACACACAGAGAGTTGAGGGTGAGGTTTGAGGTACTCCTAGATATTTTTTTATTTTTGCTAATGGAGTCAAAAAAGACTAAGTCCATCCCCATCAATTGCTTCTGATCATCTTCCCATATGAGATTCCTAATGGTTTATATAAAAGGAATAATAGTCAAATAGAACTAATTACAGTAGTTAATATTTATTGAGAACTTTAATTGCAGACTATACTAATTACAGACTATACTAACACTATGTGAAATATTTTTCTTAATCCTCTGTGTGGCAATGAATAGAAGTACTCAAAAGTGATCCTGAGATCTCTCTCTAGGTTGCCTAGGAAAGGAGCTAGCTGGAACTGGGGTTTCCCCCTCTTTTTGGAGGGAAGGGGTGCACTTAAACTCAGTTTTCCACTGAACAAGAGCCTTATACACCCTAACAGGATAGGCTCCAACTTTCCAGGCATCCATGGTCTTCAGGTGCTAGGCAGCTGGCCTTCCTCAAACAGTTGTCATCTAAACCCAGACTGCCTGGCAACCAAGTAGTCTTGATGTCTCACTAAGAAGTAGAATTCAAGTTTACCTTTTGAGAAGGTAGAACAGTTGTGTCAGGACTAGAGCAGCTTGACCCTGACACTGATTCTCCTCTCCCTGATTATGAGAGATTATGAGAGGGTGGAAGTACTTTGCCTCTTGTTCCTGACTCTTGGTTTCCTGTGTTTCCCCAATAAATCTTGTTTTTTGGTTCTCACTGTGTGATGTTGCTGTATTTATCCTAATGCCTGTTGCACCACATTCTTGCAGCAAATTTATGAATTAGACATGCTGGGGATATCGAGAGGATGTGGGTAGAGTTTGCCATCTTCTCAGGAAAGAGTGTGATTAATTATAAAAGTGTGTGTGTGTGTCTGGAGAGCTAGGTGTAGGCTGGAGGATTGGTTGATGAAGGAAAATTTGTCCGACCCTATGAAGATGGGGATCCGGAACGCAAAAGAGAGCAAAGTGATCCGGGCCTCAAGAACCTCATGCCCAAGCAAATTCGGCCAGAGTTAATGGGCTGCAGGTCGTCTGATGAAGATGGGTGAATTTCGAACTGGAAAATCTGGAAACAAAAATCTGCCACTAAGGGAGACTGAAGGCCGGGCTCACTGCTACAGAATTGTTATGAAAAAGCAAAGGGGAGAGTCAGTTTCCTTATAAGAAGCGCTGTGACCTTCTTAGCTCTTAATAGAATGTCAGGGCTTATATCTTGAAGGACCATTTTTCATAGCACCACCTTGTGGCAGTAAGCCGAAATGGCAGTAGTGAACTTAGATACCAGTCCTTTCCTGGTCGGGTAAGCGAACTGATATAAACTCATTTTTGGAATTTCAGGTTTGGAGATCGTTCTGGGGGAAAGGCAGTGCAAAATGGAGACAACGTTCTGTTAATATTGCTATTGGGGGCTGATGAATAAATTGCAAAATAATGACAATGAAGAAAACTAATGGGCCATATTTAATTTCATGAAATGTTTCTTACCAGCAGGACAGCAAGGATGGAATCCTTTCTTTGATATTTTGGTTGGCGCACAAGAACTTAAAACCCATCATTTTCATGTGGCTACTGTGAATGTGCACTTAAAATATTAGATAAAGATATGTTAAAGTTATGTTATTCTTTGATGTTATTTCCTTTGATGATACTACTGTATCTTAAAAAAATTATAAATTCTCTTAAATCCTCAACTCCAAAGAAAAATCTATATTTTTACAGAGTAGTGGTAATAATTAGTGTCTTCTTCAAAAAGTATCTGATGTTTCTGACAAATGTCAAGTAGCTAATATTCTTTCTCACAAAGGAATTGCTTTTCCTAACAAAGGTTTGCCTTTGTTTAACAGAACTGGAAGTACAGGTGAGAAATAGTCTAATGTCAGTTTTTCCCAAATATTTGATCCTTCAGACAGATGGTGGATTCATTTGCACTTGAAATGACATAGCAGTGGCACTGTAGATGTGAAGACTCTTTCATTTGCAGAGATGATTTTCAATCTCTTAAATTATCAACTTGTAGAGAAGTTTAATTTATTCTCCAGCATAGAGATTCCCAGATTTTGAATGTACTTACTAGTAAAACAAAGTAAAAATGAGATTAAACATATGATTACTAAATTTTTGTTTTGTCAAGGAAGAGCATCAAAACCTTCCCCCCAAATTACCATCTACTACTGCGAGTTGGTGATGGACAGGGAAGCTTGATGAGCAGCAGTCCATGGGGTCACAATTGGTCGGGCACGACTGAGTGACTGAACTTAATTGACCACTATAATTCAAGAAAAGAAAGAACATTATAAAGCGAAAGTGCAAGCAGATAGTGTTAAATAAGGAATAGCCCTTTTTGTTACTTCTGTATAAATGGTCAACTTGTAGTTGTTGTTTATTCGCTAAGTTGTGTCTGACTCTTTGTGACCCCATGGACTGTAGCCCACCAGACTTTCTGTCCATGGGATTTCCAAGGCAAGGATACTGGAGTGGGTTGCCATTTCCTTCTCCATGGGATCTTCCCAACCCGGGGATCCAACTTGTGTCTCCTGCATTGGCAGGTGGATTCTCTACCACTGAGCCACCAGGGAAGCCCCAGCGTAGTAGCCCTCTGGTCTTTTAAAACTTGAGGCAGAAGGTGGAATGGGTGTTGGTGAGCTGTTAGTCTTCACCACAAAGTCTCCTCTGGAAAAATCAGGTGGATGAAAGAGTGTTATTTCTAATATAAGTGATATGTCTGGGAAGAAAAAAATCAGTACAATCTTATCTATAATAGATGCTTATGAATAATATTTCCTCAATCTTTTGTACATTGCTATACTTCCCACATTTCATAATTATTTATTTATCTGTAGTCCCTGATTAATCTTGAAGCTTTTAAATATATGAATTACATTTTATTTATGTATATTTATTTATCTGTCTCCTTATCATTTATCCCTGCTTCCTATTTATTTACAGTCAGTACCTAGTACAATTCTTGGTACATGGTAAACACTCAAGAAGTGCTCTTTAAATAAATATATTGATTGATCTTCTGTTGGGAAAGGTCAATATTATTTCTTTAACTCTCTACACTCTGATTTTTCCACTTAATTCATGACTTTGCTGACCATTTTTTTTAATCCACAATATTCTCTTTATTGCACTCTTTACATCTTTGTTTCTTAAAGTGTATATCAGAGGGTTAAGGCTGGGTGTGACAATTGTGTAAAAGAGAGTAAGGAATTTCCCCTCATCTTGCAAGGTACTAGTATGTGGCTTCATGTACATATAAATGAGTGTTCCATAAAACAGAGATACTACTGTGAGGTGGGAACCACATGTATTAAGGATCTTTTGCCACCTTGCTGCTGACTTGATTCTCATGACAGCTTGAGTGATGACTCCATATGAGATGAGAATTAGTGACAGAGGTACCAGAAGAAATACTACTCCAAGAGCAAAGACAACAACTTCAATTACTTTTGAATAGACACAAGCCATCTTGATCAATGCTGGCATCTCACAGAAAAAGTTATCCACCTCCCGGTGCCCACATCTTGGCAACTTCAAAGTCAAAGAGCAAAGAATTAAGGCACTGCCAAGACCACCTAACCAGGCAGTCAACACCATCTTCTGGCAAAGCTCAGGGTGCATTATTACTGTGTAGTGAAGAGGTTGACAGACAGCAGCATAGCGGTCATAAGCCATTACAGCCAAGAGAAGACATTCTGTGGCTCCCATGTCAAGGGCAAAGAAGAACTGGAGCACACACCCTCCATATGTAATAGACTTTTTTGGACCCCATAGATTTACCAGCATCTGGGGGATAATGCTAGTTGTGTAACAGAGGTCCACAAAAGACAAATTGGATAAGAAGAAATACATGGGCGTATGGAGCTGGGTGTCTAGGTAAGATACAAGAATGATCGTTGTGTTTCCTACCAGTGTTATAATATAGAAGATGAAGACAACCACAGAGATGATGTGTTCCAATTGGGGCCGACCAGAAAAGCCCAGAAGGATGAAGTCTGTTGTGGAACTTCCATTGCTGGTTCCCATTGCTCCTTTTGAGAAACTAGGAAGCTATACAATGGGAAGAAAAAATAGTGTCAGCCTTAGGTAGAACTAAAAACCTCTGAAGTTTGTCATGAATATCCAAAGGTCACTTATTTGCATGCTTTCTCCCATTTTGGAACACCTCTTAACATATCTGCTGTGTTCATTTTCCAAAATCTCTACCTATTTCATTATATCCATAGTGGTTTTATTTATTTATTTTTTATTTGCCATGCCATGTGGCTTCAGGTATCTTAGTTCCTTGACCAGGGATTGAGCCTGGGACCCCGAGAGTTAAAACGTGGATCCTAACCACTGGATTTCTAGGGAATTCCCCAGAATGCTTCTAAAAATAATTTTTGACCACTGAGTCACACAATATTTTTCTTACAAAGCTGTTGAGCTTAAGGTAAAAGTTAAATGACATTTTCCTGGGGTAAGCTGTACCATTTGCTAACAATTAGTTTCCATATTCACTTCCAAATGTCTATATCTCAACCTTTATAATCATAATAATAATCATCACAACCAGCATCCTCCTCCCCTTTTTCCTGCTTTTCAACATTGCACTGTTGTTCTTGTATTAATTTTGATGTTCTTCACTATCCTGCCCTTTATTTTGTGCAATGTGTTTTTGGTGCCAGGAAAAATACTTTTTAATTAACCTTTACGTGTACAGATGCTATAGATTTCTTTGAACACCTTTATGAATCTTATTACACCATCTCAGCAGTCTTATTGATTTGTTGCAGAGTTAAAAGTTGAACTAATTCCAGAAGGCTTTGGTCCCCACATACACATGGTAGCAATCTGCATTAGCTCCTATTTACCTGTCCCTTCAGCAAAATTAACAAGGCAGTTAATTGAAACAAGAAGTTTATTAAACAATCAATGAGTTGTTTTTCCCCATGGAATTTACTAATTACATGAGCTTATCCTCTGGTTGCTTTGGAACTCTATAGGTAAAACTATCACCTAATTTCAACTCTAAAAGAATATAGATAAGGGATACAATTATATCAGTCTTTGTCTGGATACGGTATCATATCATTAAACAGATGGAATGTCTAATTACTGAGTTAGTTTATGAATTCTTTAATGTATATAATCTGTAGCCATGAACTTCAGACCTAAATGTATACTTTGCATTTATAGTGTCTTTGGGTCATAGAATAACAACCTATTTGTTACAGTTATAGTAAGATAAGGTAAAGATAAATTACCTACAGTATATCATTTTTATAAGCATTTTAGTTAGAACATTATATATTATAATCATGATGAAAGAACTGTTATTATTAAGTAGTATGAAATAGAGGTGTAGTTTTTCTCAATAAAATGGAAATGTAATTTAATTATGAGTGTCCAGTTTCTATGCTGTAGATGTCAGACTAAGTTAAGCTGATTGCTTAAGAGCACAAGTTCTTGACTCAGAGTGCTTGGGATCAAATTCCAGCTTCACCACTCAGAAGCAATGTGTCCTTGGGCAATTTATTTAACCAGTCTGTCTACTAGGTTCTCTATGTGTTATGTGAAGGGATATTGTGAAGGTTAATATTTGTGAAGACACTTGGAAGTGAATCCTTCTGTGGAAGGATTTCCAATGAAGGCCTAAAGCCTTCGTTCTCGTCTAATTCTATAAATGAAAAGCTATATTCACCTGCCCCCAAATCATTGTTACTCTATTTATCCTTCATTTCCTTTTTCATGCTGGTGATTCACCATGTGGTCTACAACTAAACTGGAATGCTTAAATATTTTTTTGGCATGATTTTTTAAGTGCACAATCATACTTATGTACACAAAATTACTTTCAAATACAGTGTACAGATTGAACCAATAAGCTTCAGAAGGAGGAGAGGACTTGATTTCCAAAATGACTTGATTACAGAATGCACTTGGCTTTTTTTGACCACTTCAGGTTGAGATAGTTTTGGGAATCAAAAGGCCACAGAATTTTAGAGTTGAAATGAACCTCGGGCACCATGAATCCAGCCTTCTATCCTGCACAGAAAATCCTTTCACAGGAAGATTCACTTCCACTCCTATTTTCATAAATTCAGTAACAGGAAAGTCATTTGCACATGAAGCAGCCTCTTTCCTTTAAATCAGTGTCTCTTACCTACTTCTTACGTTGAGCTCAAAGGTGCCTTTTGTAACATCCAGGCACTGGCTCTTTTTCTTTTTTCTGGAAATAAATACAGAATAAGTCAATTGAACATAGCTTTATAAAGGTAGTTTTATTATTAAAGAAACCGTATATACAGAAAGAAAAATAAAAGCTAGGTCAGCTAAGGTGAATATTTTTGTAACTGACACAGAGGTCAAAAAACAGAATGCTGACAGCCACCCTGGGAGCTTCTCTTTGTGCCTCATTCCAGTCATAACCCTTCTCTGTCCTTGAAAGTATGCATTATCTTGATGTTTATAGTAACCACCTCCTTGTATTTTACTAGTTTAATTACTCAAATGTGCATCTGTAGACACTATTGTTTAATTTGGTTCATTAAGAATTTTTATATGTCTTTTAAGTCTCTTTTAATATTAGAATCTATTATTAAGTATACACTTACATTTATGTTCCCAGACCAAGTGCATAAGTCACTGAACGATCTTTAATTACTGTGCTCTTTTGGTTGCAATCCATTGGATGCACCATGGTTTATCAAATGCCTCAGAATAGTGAGTTTAGAAGTAAACACAGTGCACCAGGTGTGCTACACTGTTGAAGAGAATAGTGACAGTCTATGATTTACAAAATGTTTGTAAAATATTTTAACTAGTTTTAGCAGGTGGAAAACATTACAGTCTTCATTTAAGCTTTGGATTATATAAGGCCCCTTGTTAGAAGTGCTGTGAAGACAGGAGTTATACTTTATGTAATTTAATCTTGTGAACCCAAGTATAAGGCTTTATTGTATGCTTTTTAATATTTTGGTTTAAGCCTTGAAGTCTCAAAATTTAGATATCATTTTAAATTTAAAAGGCAATATGATGTGAAAAGGAGTCTTAGAACATGAGATGAGATAGATGTTAAAAGAGGCATGCTATATTTTAATTAAAACTCACTTTCATTTTTCAGAGTATGAACTTCAGTTTCTAATAATGTAGCATAACTTTACATTTTACTTTCTTCAGTGAAATCTAAGACAAATGAACCAGACATATTTAAACATAATTTGAACGTACACAATGATATGGAGATAAAACTAGATACATAACATTTCATAGTTGTCTAAAATTTTATTAAAAAAGATCTTAAATGGATCTTTTATAACTGTAAAGTACGATGGTACATTGCTGTAACCATGCAAAGACAAAGCAGAAAAATACAATATAAAAGTAGTTAATACCCCCAACTCAGTCAGACCATCAGTTATGGTATTAGAACACCCTTTAGCTACCTTCTCACTGTGTGGAATGTAGCAAACTAATTATCTTCTTTAAGCCAAAGTTTCCTCATCTGCAGAATAGTTATTCTAGAGCATCTGCTTCATAGAATGGTTTGTGAGGATAATTAAATGATATATTACATATAAACTGTTTAGTAAGATGCTCAGCATAGAGAACATTTACTAAGTTAAAATTTTCACTAACTGCTCTTGTTGATTTTTAATATAATCTTCATTCCTGAGAGGGAATTAGTATATTAGGGTTTATTTTTATCTCACGTATCTGTCACATATTTGCTTTCATGTTAGACTGAGATCTAACATCTGTGCTACCTGGGATCTGTTTTCTACTCCATGTCTTCTGTTGGAGATAGCAGCGAATACTTACCAGAAGAAAAAAATATTAGAAGGTAATTATACTTTCATGAGGGTAGAATTCACAGTTGTCATGCTCTTAAATAGTCCAGATGTACTCCTGTGCACACTATGATGATCCTTCATTTCATTGATAATTCAGAAAACTTGTTTGGCAAGTCACTGAGCCTATGAAATATTGGAATAGCCACCGGTTTCTTATATTATTAATAACATGACAATCACATTCATGTTTAAATACAACAGCTGAACTGAGATTAAATAGAGGTCTCCATCTAATGTGGATGTTGGAGAAAAACTAGATGTAGGACTGGTTGAAGAGTTGAAGAATTAGATTTTGTTAAATGTATTTTTGATAGTATATTTGTAGTCTTTTAGTGTATACTTTTGTTAAATGCATTTGTAGATAGATTTTTGCCTAATTAAACAAAGAGAGTGCTATGTTGGTCTGCGTATACTACAAGAATCGTAATGATGTAGCAGGGAAATATTTGTGTGCAATTTTAAAGGCTACTATGTGGATGTGATTTAGACCTTGGGGACTAGTGCCCCACAGAGGTGATTAACAAATCTTTGACTATGGTCAGAATCTTATCTAAACAACAATTTTATGAAAAGTTCCCTTAAGATTTTGGGGTCTATCCATTTTCTGTTTAGATTTCTCCCATGGAAATTAATTTCAGAGGTAAATTTATATATTGCACTGAAGTTACTATTGAATATTATAAATATAATGTAAACCATATTTATTAAAATAACACATTTAATTGAAATTTGGATTATTCAACAGGTAAGACATCAAGTTGGAGAAATACAGGCAATTGTCTAGATATTGTGTGTCCATAGGAAATAAGATATATGATTAAAAAATCATGGAATAATTAAAATTCTAGGTTCATGAGCTATATAATCACTGTTTCATTTTCAATAAATTAAGGATAATATTGTGAATACATTTCAGCCTGCCCTTCTGTTCAAGAGCTGAAAATTTTCTAATAGCTTAGAGCTGCCTATGTGGCTTCACACTGTCCAGTCTGTCTTCCTGCCCGACTCCCAGGGGAATCATGGTCTTGAATTCTGTGTTCATCACATACCTACATTAGGATATAATTTATACATTGACACACTCCCCTACATATGTGGAGAATGTCTAAATAGCCTGTATTTTTTCTATGTGCAACTTCACAGAATTTGTCTATTAGTTCTTGGAGTTTTTTTTGTTAGGTCTTTAGGATTTTCTATATCAAAGATCATGTCATCTGCAGAGACAGTTTTACTTCTAACTTTCTGATTTGGATGCTTTTCATTTCTTTTCCTTTTCTAGGATTTCCCAACTATATTGATAGAAGTGGCAAGAGTGGTCATCATTGTCTTGCCCTTGATATTAGAGGAAAAGCTTGCAACCTTGTACTAGTGAGTATGGTGTTTGCTCTGGGCTTGTCATATATGATTCAATGTCTTTACTAGTAATTGGTCTGTTAGATTTTCTACCGATATTTCTTTCTAATTCAATCTTGGTAGGTTGTATGTTTTTAGAAATTAACTGTTTCTTCTAAGTAGTTCAATTTATTGGTATAGTGTTTTTTGATCCTATCTATTTTGTGTGGTAGCAGTTGTAATGTCTTTTTCATACTTTTTTAAAATTTTTGTCCTCTTTTTTTGCTGATGGAGCCTGCAATGCATTTAGTAGGAACTGCATCTTTTTGTTGCCCTCCAAGGGTTCTGCTGCTGCTAAGTAGCTTCAGTCGTGTCCGACTCTGTGGGACCCCATAGATGGCAGGCCACCAGACTCCCCCGTCTCTGGTATTCTCCAGGCAAGAACACTGGAGTGGGTTGCCACCTCCTTCTCCAGTGCATGAAAGTGAAAAGTAAAAGTGAAGTCGCTCAGTAGTTCCCGACTCTTAGTGACCCCATAGACTGCAGCCTACCAGGCTCCTCCATCCATGGGACTTTCCAGGCAATAGTACTGGAGTGGGGTGCCATTGCCTTCTCCTAGCTGCTGCTTTTTCAGGCTCTTCCTTCCTCACGGTCACCACTCCCCGAGTCTTGCAGCACATCTCAGCATACTGAATTTGGTGAGAAAGAAGTTGTTTGTTTGTCAGTGTCTTTGTTGCATAGCTAGGGAAGCCGGTTGCTCACTCAGGTACTCTCACATTCTCCCAGTGGAGAAATCACAGGCTAAGGAAGTCTCCTTTGGCACTGAGCTGTGACACCTTGGAGGAGAGGTGGTAGGTAGTAAAGTAAAACTGTTCTTCTTAACCTCATCAGTGTGTCCATCTTGTATTTGTCTCTGCTCCAGTGATGTGCTGGTACGTCTCATTGGACTCCCAGAGTTTCACAAAGGCAGTGCTGTCTGTTGGTGATTGCACAGATCATCCTGAATATGCAGGAACCTTAGACTATGGCTTGCTTTTCTAATTCCTTAGTGGTGTCTTTGGAAGAGACAAAGCTTTAATTTTAAAAAGTTCAACACATGAATTTTTCTTTTATGATTAGTCTTTACCTACTCTAAGCTTATGAAGATATTTCTATATTTTATTCTAGAAGCTTTATATTTTAGCTTTTATTTTTAGTCAGGGATTCATTTCAAGTTAAAGTTTTCTGTATGGTGTGAGGTAGAAGTTGAACGTCAGTATTTTCCATAGAATATCCAGTAATTTCAACGCCATTCATTGAAAGATTATCTTTTTCTTATTAAATTTTGACACCTTTGCAAAGTCAGTTGACCCTATACATCCATTTCTGAGCTCTCTATTGACCTATTTGTGTATGCTTAGGCCAATACTGCACTGTCCTGATTGGTGCAGTTTTATAGTAAATCTAGGAATCAGGTGATGTCATTCCTCCAGTTTTGTTCTTCTAAGAAGATTTGGGGATAGTGTAGGTTTTTGCATTTCCATGTCAGTTTTACAATCAGCTGGTGAATTTCTTAAAAAAAATTTTGTTGTTTTATTGGTTTCCTATTGCTGCTGTTCCAAACTACCAGAAACTTAGTGGCTTTAAATAACATGAATTTATAATCTTACATTTTTGGAGACTGGAAGTCCAAAATGGATATCCCTGAGAAAATCACAAGGTGTTGGTAGGGTTGCATTATTTTCTGGAGGCACTAGGAAGAATTCATTTTCTTGCACTTTCCAGTTTCTAGGGGCTGCCATGGTCATTGGCATATGGATTCCTCCCTTCTTTAAGCTAGGAATGGCCAGTCTAGCGTTTCTCACATTGATCACATTGACTCTCCTGCATCCTTTTTCCTTCATTTAAGGATGCTTCTGGTTGTATTGGGTCCATCCATATAATTCAGAACACTCTCCATATTTTAAGGTTTCTGAATACCAGCCTTAATTCCATCTGAAACTTTAACTCTTTCTTACTGCATCACATAATATATTCACAAGTTCAAAGGGATAGAATGAGGACCTCTCTGGGGGAGCCATTATTCTGCCTACTTAGTTGGAGATGTTTTGAATCTGGGGATCAGTTTGGGGAAAATTGACATTATAACAATATTATGTCTTCCAATCCACGAACATGGTCTAGCCCCATATTTATTTAGGCCTTCTTTGAGTTCTCTTAGTGATGTTTAGTAGTTTTCAAAGTAGAGGTCTTGTACATCATTCATTTAAATTTATTCTATTTAAGATGCTATTGTAACTGATATTATTTTACACTTTCAATTTTCAATTGTTATTGCTCATATGGAAATATAATTCGGTTTAAATTTTCACCTTGTATCGAGATACCATTCAACTTCACTTATTAATTCTTGTTACTGTCTGTACTACAGTTTTAAATTGAATTTGTGTTTATCTTGTTCCTGAATTCAGGAGGAAAATATTCATTATTTCATGATTAAACATAGTGTTAGTTCAAGCTTTTTTTTTTGTAACTAGTCTTTTCTAAATTAATTAAGCACCCCGCAACTGAGAATCTGGCTGACACTGCCATCCAATCTGCATCTTGACAACCATTAATCTAGAGATGAAATACTGGTATCTTTACATCTTCACTTTCTAGAAAAGAATACTTCAGAGAACAGTCTCTACCTGCCTCCCCCTTTAAATTCTTACATGAATATATCTAATAGTTTTCACTTTCTAGCCCTTATAGTACAAGAAACCAGACAGTGTGATGCTAAATTGGATTCTGAGTACAAATCAACAACATATTTCACATACTGGTAACAATTTTTCTTTAGTCTCTTGGTTCTTGGATATTTGACACTCTCATTGATCTCTTGCTTGACTGCATTAATGCTGAAAAATTTAAGAAATTACATGAATTGTCTACTATCTGAGCTATTTCATATCAGAAAATTTCTGTTTCTTTCATATATAAAAGACAATTTACTTGGACATAGGATTATTTGCTAGTGAGTTTTTTTATTGCAGACTTTCAGTGGGCATTTCACGGCCCACACTTAATATATCATTTTTACTCTTTAAAAGTAAAGATGTTACTTTCAACATCTTTGCTGCCATCAAAGTCACTGTATCTATTTCTTTCTTTGCACCTGCAATTTTGGCACTACACTACAAAATGTTAACCCACAAAAATATAAAATGAAAGTGAAGTCGTTTAGTCGTGTCCGACTCTTAGCGACCCCATGGACTGCAGCCCACCAGGCTCCTCCATCCATGAGATTTTCCAGGCAAGAGTACTGGAGTCAGTTGCCATTGCCTTCTCCAGAAAAACTGCTGCTGCTGCTGCTAAGTCACTTCAGTCTTGTCCAACTCTGTGTGACCATAGACGGCAACCCACCAGGCTCTCCCATCCCTGGAATTCTCCAGGCAAGAACACTGGACTGGGTTGCCATTTCCTTCTCCAATGCATGAAAGTGAAAAGTGAAAGTGAAGTCACTCAGTCGTGTTCAACCCTCAGTGACCCCATGGACTGCAGCCTTCCAGGTTCCTCTGTAAAGAGTACATGAAATGATGGACTGACCCAAATTTCTGAGCATCCTATTCTAGATTTTCTAATTTTATAGGGCTTTTGTTTTCAATCTTGTCTGAGCACTAGTCTTTAGACAAATATAATTCATTTCTTCGGGAGGTGGCATTGCTGTGTGGCTTAAAAAAAATCCTATAGATGATTCCATTACATATCATCTTTTAAAAATACATCAGAATAAATCTTGCTATGAGAAAATGAATTTGTTGATAAAATGGTTTTACCTTCTTAGAGACACCTTTGTCTCTTAAACATAAGTATAAGAGATTCTCAGATTACAATTTCCTGATTTTTCAACCATTGATCTATATATTTAATTGTAGATCAGCAATTAACATATTGATAACCTACTCTGTAGCATGAAATTAAAAAAAATTCTTCCAAGTCAGGAAAATTGTTTATTGATTCATTTAATGATATTTCTGTAAAATCTGTCAGCAGATTTTTGTTTTCTGCTGTATCTCCAGTATCTATTTTAGTAGTGACAAAAAGTAGGGACTCACTTAATATTTGTTGAAGTCTGTAATTGCATACTTTCTAGTATTAAAATAATTATATACAGATGGCTAACAAGCACATGAAAAGATGCTCAACATCACTGAGTATCAAAGAAATGCAAATCAAAACCACAGTGAGGTACCATCTCATGCCAGTCAGAATGGCTGCTACAAACAATAAATGCTGGAGAGGGTGCAGAGAAAAGGGAACCCTCTTACACTGTTGGTGGGAATTCCTTAAAAAACTGGAAATAGAACTGCCATACGACCCAGCAATCCCACTGCTGGGCATACACACCGAGGAAACCAGAATTGAAAGAGACACGTGTACCCCAATGTTCATCACAGCACTGTTTACAAAGCTAGGATATGGAAGCAAGCTAGATGTCCACTGGCAGAGGAATGGATAAGAAAGCTGTGGTACATATACACCATGGAATATTACTCAACCATTAAAAAGAATGCATTTGAATCAGTTCTAATGAGGTGGATGAAACTGGAACCTATTATACAGAGTGAAGTAAGTCAGAAAGAAAAACACCAATACAGTATATTAACACATATATATGGAATTTAGAAAGATGGTAATGAGGACCCCATATGTGAGACAGCAAAAGAGACACATAGATTAAGAACAGTCTTTTGGACTCTGTGGGAGAAGGCGAGGGTGGGATGATTTGAGAGAATAGCATTGAAACATGTATATTATCATATGTGAAATAGATCACCAGTCCAGGTTTAATGCATGAGACAGGGCGCTCAGGGCCAGTGCACTGGGATGACCCTGAGGGATGGGATGGTGAGGGAGGTGGGAGGGGAGTTCAGGATGGGGAACACATGTACACCCATGGCTGATTCATGTGAATGTATGGCAAAAACCACCACAATATTGTAAAGTAATTAGCCTCCAATTAAAATAAATAAATTAATTAAAAAATATAGAAAATATTCATTGAAAGATAGGCAAATCTCTGCATATACTGCAAAGATAAACAAGAACATCTTTTTTTTTTTTTCCATTGGGCTTGATATTGGACAAAGCGTGTATATGTGTATTTGACTTGCAGTAGCTGTTACTCTATAAAATCCGTCACTATTCAAGTATTGAGTATCACAGCATCTTCAAATTTAACCTATTTATGATATGGTTTTTGTTTCACAAACGAGGGAAAGCTCAGTTGGTAAAGAATCTGCCTGTAATGCAGGAGACCCCAGTTCAATCCCTGGGCTGGGAAGATCCCCTGGAGAAGGGAAAAGCTACCCACTCCAGTATTCTGGCCTGGAGAATTCCACAGACTGTATAATCCATGGGGTCGCAAAGAGTTGGACATGACTGAATGACTTTCACTTCACTCAGTTATTTAAGAAAATTATTTATTTATTTCGCTACATTTGGCAGCTTGTGGGATCTTAGTTCCTCAACCAAGGATCGAACCCACACCTACAGCAATGAAAGTGCAGACTCTTAACCACTGCCCTGCCAGGGAATTCCAAGAATGATTTTAAATGAAACCAATCATAGTCAAGATGACATTTCATCTTTCTTGTATGTTTGTGAATCTCTGAATTTGAAAAATGTATGTTTAGATTACACTCTTATAAAAAGAGAGATGTTGAAAGAATTAATCACTTATCTGCTGTGTGAAGAACCTTAATATCTGTTTCCCACTCTGGATTTCTTAGTCCACCACTCTTCAAGTTGCAATGATTAGTTTAGTTAGTAGGGTTGCTTTTATCTGGAACATTAAATCACTATGGATTTAATGGTCTGATTAAATCCAAGGATTTCCTGGTCTGAACCAGCCATTATAAACTGGCTGGGTGGTTAATTAGATCCAATCAGAGAAAAATATGGAGATGATCTTAGGAAAAGGGACTATGGAATAAAAGCTATTATATTGTGTTCTGTCTTTCCACCCTGAGAATAATTGAGTTTAACAATTATGTTTTTATTGGGCATATTTTAGGTATTTGTTAACCTTACAAAAAGAGAAGTGTGATGGGTAAAAGATAGTTCATGGGTATGATATCTAAGAAAGTTGGTAATTTGATTTCTAGATATTTCTAAAGCCCTGGGGATTGGTGACCCACAAAAGTAATTAAACATCATTATGATGCAGGTCAAGGTGAGGCATTCAGAAATTTCCTAGGATATGTTCTGCGAAAGCTTGGCATAGTTTGTTTATCTCATCTTTACTTGTCCTTCATTAAAAAAAACACAAGCATTTAAATGAATGCTGAAAAGTTAATCCAGAAGACAAATTTGAATACTGAAAGATATATGATAACACGAAATTTAAAAAAATAATTTCAATTAATTTATGTATTTGTTGCTGAGAAGAATAATAGTCAAAAGACTTGCAAAGGAACAAATATAATACATTACTGTAAAATTCTGGATGAGAGGAACAATGGAAATATGGCTTCAAGAAGAAATTTCCAACTGTTGAAGAGCTTGTTAATATATTCAAAAAAGATTTTTAAGACATTTAAAACCTATTATAGACGCTTTATAACATGTACAAAAATAGAGTGAATAATACTATAACCCCATGGATCCATCATCTAGTTTTATTTTATTTTATTTTATTTTTAAATTTTATTTTATTTTTAAACTTTACAATATTGTATTGGTTTTGCCAAATATCAAAATGAATCTGCCACAGGTACACATGTGTTCCCCATCCTGAACCCTCCTCCCTCCTCCCTCCCCATACCATCCCTCTGGGTCGTCCCAGTGCACCAGCCCCAAGCATCCAGTATCCTGCATCGAACCTGGACTGGCAACTCGTTTCATATATGATATTATACGTATTTCAGTGCCATTCTCCCAAATCATCCCACCCTCTCCCTCTCCCACAGAGTCCAAAAGACTGTTCTATACATCAGTGTCTCTTTTGCTGTCTCATATACAGGGTTATTGTTACCATCTTTCTAAATTCCATATATATGCGTTAGTATACTGTATTGGTGTTTTTCCTTCTGGCTTACTTCACTCTGTATAATAGGCTCCAGTTTCATCCACCTCATTAGAACTGATTCAAATGTATTCTTTTTAATGGCTGAGTAATACTCCATTGTGTATATGTACCACTGCTTTCTTATCCATTCATCTGCTGATGGACATCTAGGTTGCTTCCATGTCCTGGCTATTATAAACAGTGCTCGATGAACATTGGGGTACACGTGTCTCTTTCCCTTCTGGTTTCCTCAGTGTGTATGCCCAGCAGTGGGATTGCTGGATCATAATGCAGTTCTATTCCCAGTTTTGTAAGGAATCTCCACACTGTTGTCCATAGTGGCTGTACTAGTTTGCATTCCCACCAACAGTATAAGAGGGTTCCCTTTTCTCCACACCCTCTCCAGCATTTATTGCTTATAGACTTTTGGATCGCAGCCATTCTGACTGCTGTGAAATGGTACCTCATAGTGGTTTTGATTTGCATTTCTCTGATAATGAGTGATGTTGAGCATCTTTTCATGTGTTTGTTAGCCATCTGTATGTCTTCTTTGGAGAAATGTCTATTTAGTTCTTTGGCCCATTTTTTGATTGGGTCATTTATTTTTCTGGAATTGAGCTGTAGGAGTTGCTTGTATATTTTTGAGATTAGTTGTTTGTCAGTTGCTTCATTTGCTATTATTTTCTCCCATTCTGAAGGCTGTCTTTTCACCTTGCTTATAGTTTACTTTCTTGTGCAGAAGCTTTTAAGGTTAATTAGGTTCCATTTGTTTATTTTTGCTTTTATTTCCAATATTCTGGGAGGTGGGTCATAGAGGATCCCTCTGTGATGTATGTTGGAGAGTGTTTTGCCTATGTTCTCGTCTAGGAGTTTTATAGTTTCTGGTCTTACGTTTAGATCTTTAATCCATTTTGAGTTTATTTTTGTGTATGGTGTTAGAAAGTGGTGTAGTTTCATTCTTGTACAAGTGGTTGACCAGTTTTCCCAGCACCACTTGTTAAAGAGATTGTCTTTAATCCATTGTATA
Source organism: Bos javanicus (assembly GCF_032452875.1). Lineage (NCBI taxonomy): Eukaryota > Metazoa > Chordata > Mammalia > Artiodactyla > Bovidae > Bos > Bos javanicus. Next base: position 30,220,885 of record NC_083890.1, on the reverse strand, counting down.
TTCTTGCCTCCTTTGTCAAAGATAAGGTGTCCATATGTGTGTGGATTTATCTCTGGGCTTTCTATTTTGTTCCATTGATCTATATTTCTGTCTTTGTGCCAGTACCATACTGTCTCGATGACTGTGGCTTTGTAGTAGAGCCTGAAGTCAGGTAGGTTGATTCCTCCAGTTCCATTCTTCTTTCTCAAGATAGCTTTGGCTATTTGAGTTTTTTTGTATTTCCATACAAATTGTGAAATTATTTGTTCTAGCTCTGTGAAGAATACCGTTGGTAGCTTGATAGGGATTGCATTGAATCTATAAATTGCTTAGGGTAGTATACTCATTTTCAATATATTGATTCTTCCAATCCATGAACATGGTATATTCTCCATCTATTAGTGTCCTCTTTGATTTCTTTCTCCAGTGTTTTATAGTTTTCTATATATAGGTCTTTAGTTTCTTTAGGTAGATATATTCCTAAGTATTTTATTCTTTCCGTTGCAATGGTGAATGGAATTGTTTCCTTAATTTCTCTTTCTATTTTCTCATTATTAGTGTATAGGAATGCAAGGGATTTCTGTGTGTTGATTTTGTATCCTGCAACTTTACTATAATCATTGATTAGTTCTAGTAATTTTCTGGTGGAGTCTTTAGGGTTTTCTATGTAGAGGATCATGTCATCTGCAAACAGTGAGAGTTTTACTTCTTCTTTTCCAATTTGGATTCCTTTTATTTCTTTTTCTGCTCTGATTGCTGTGGCCAAAACTTCCAAAACTATGTTGAATAGTAATGGTGAAAGTGGGCACCCTTGTCTTTGTTCATCATTTAGTTTTAAAAATTATCATCATATGGCTGTCTTGTGGTATGTTAAGAAAAACCCACAAAATTATCATATTAAGTTAATTGATTAATTTTTTTGTTTTATTTAAAAATTTTTATTTTTTGAGGTAACATTGGTTTATAACATTATATAAGTTTCATGTGTACAATATTACATTTTGACTTTTATATACACTACAAAAGTATAGTTTCTATTCATCATACAGTTGATACCCCTTTACCTATTTTACCTTTCCCTTCTGGTAACCACCACTCTATTCTCTGGATCTATGTGTCTATTTTGGTTTGGTTTGGTTTCTTCACTTATTTTTATTTATTTATTCATTTTTAAATTCTACATATGTGTGAAATCTTACAGTATAGGTTTTTCAACATTTGACTTATTTTACTTAGCATTATACCTTTAAGGTCCATTCATATTGTTGTAAGTGGCAATATTTCATCTTTTTTATGGCTAAGTAGTATCCAGTCATATATTTATACATTTTCTTTATCCATTCATCCCTTGTTTGTGTATCTTGACTATTGTAAATAATGCTGTGATGAACAGAGGGTTCCATATATCTTCTCAAATTACTATTTTAATATTCTCAGATAAATATTCAGAAGTTTAATACCTGAAACATATGGTATTCTATTCTTAATTTTAAAAGGAATCTCCATACTGTTTTCCATAGTGGCTGCACCAATTTATATTCTCACCAACAATATATGAGGGTTTTCTTTTCTCCACGTCTTCTCCAATACTTGTTACTTATGGCCTTTTTGATAATATGGACACTAATGTCTATGAGATTTTATCTCATTGTGGTTTTTACTTCCATTTCTCTGATAACTAGTGATGTTAAACATCTTTTGTTGTTCCTATTGGCCATCTGTTTGTATTCTTTGGAAAAATGTCTATTCAGATACTCTGATCTTTAAAAATTTTTTTAATTTATTTTAATTGGAGGCTAATTACTTTACAATATTGTGGTGGTTTTTGCCAAACATTGACATGAATCGGCCATGAGTACACATGTGTCCCTCCATCCTGAACCCCCCTCCCATCTCCCTGCCCACCCCATCCCTCTGTCTTGTCCCAGAGCACCAGCTTTGAGTGCCCTGCTTCATGGATCAAACTTGCACTGGTACTCTGACAAGTTTTTAATCAGGTTTTGTTGTTGTTGAGTTGTATGAGTTCTTTATATATTTTGCAAATATATATATGATTTGCAAAAATCCTCTTCCATTTGCCAGGTTGTCTTTTACTTTAGTTGATTTCCTTTGCTGTGCAGAATCTTTTTGGTTTGATGTAGTCCAATCTTTACTTTTGCTTTTGTTTTCCTTGCCTGAGGTCATATATCCAGAAAAATATTGCTAAGACCAATGTTACAGAACATACTGCCTATGATTTCTTCTAGTAGTTTTATGGTTTCTTTAAATCATTTTGAGTTGATTTGTTGTATGGTGTAAGATAGTGGTCTAGTTTCTTTCTTTGCATGTTGATGTGCACTTTTCCCAATATTTATTTATTTATTTTTTCTAATTTTATTTTATTTTTAAACTTTACATAATTGTATTAGTTTTGCCAAATATCAAAATGAATCCGCCACAGGTATACATGTGTTCCCCATCCTGAACCCTCCTCCCTCCTCCCTCCCCATACCATCCCTCTGGATCGTCCCAGTGCACTAGCCCCAAGCATCCAGTATTGTGCATCGAACCTGGACTGGCAACTCATTTCTTACATGATATTTTACATGTTTCAATGCCATTCTCCCAAATCTTCCCACTCTCTCCCTCTCCCACAGAGTCCATAAGACTGTTCCATACATCAGTGTCTCTTTTGCTGTCTCGTACACTGGGTTATTGTTACCATCTTTCTAAATTCCATATATATGCGTTAGTATACTGTATTTATGTTTTTCCTTCTGGCTTACTTCACTCTGTATAATAGGTTCCAGTTTCATCCACCTCATTAGAACTGATTCAAATGTATTCTTTTTAATGGCTGAGTAATACTCCATTGTGTATATGTACCACTGCTTTCTTTATCCATTCATCTGCTGATGGACATCTAGGTTGCTTCCATGTCCTGGCTATTCTAAACAGTGCTGCGATGAACATTGGGGTACACGTGTCTCTTTCCCTTCTGGTTTCCTCAGTGTGTATGCCCAGCAGTGGGATTGCTGGATCATAAGGCAGTTCTATTTCCAGTTTTGTAAGGAATCTCCACACTGTTCTCCATAGTGGTTGTACTAGTTTGCATTCCCACCAACAGTGTAAGAGGGTTCCCTTTTCTCCACACCCTCTCCAGCATTTATTATTTGTAGACTTTTGGATCGCAGCCATTCTGACTGGTGTGAAATGGTACCTCATAGTGGTTTTGATTTGCATTTCTCTGATAATGAGTGATGTTGAGCATCTTTTCATGTGTTTGTTAGCCATCTGTATGTCTTCTTTGGAGAAATGTCTATTTAGTTCTTTGGCCCATTTTTTGACTGGGTCATTTATTTTTCTGGAGTTGAGCTGTAGGAGTTGCTTGTATATTTTTGAGATTAGTTGTTTGTCAGTTGCTTCATTTGCTATTATTTTCTCCCATTCTGAAGGCTGTCTTTTTACCTTGCTGATAGTTTCCTTTGATGTGCAGAAGCTTTTAAGGTTAATTAGGTCCCATTTGTTTATTTTTGCTTTTATTTCCAATATTCTGGGAGGTGGGTCATAGAGGATCCTGCTGTGATGTATGTTGGAGAGTGTTTTGCCTATGTTCTCCTCTTGGAGTTTTATAGTTTCTGGTCTTACAAATATTCATTTATTTATTGAAGTATAGTTGATTTACAATGTTGTGTTAGTTTCTGGTACATAGCAAGGCAATTCAGAATATATACACACACACACACATATTCTTTTCCATTATGTTTTATTACAGAATATTGAAAATAGTTCCCTGTGCTATACAGTAGGACCTTGTTGTTTAGCTGTTTTATATATACTAGTTTCTTTCTGCTAATTCCAAATTTGTAGTTTATCCCTCTCCCATTCCCTTTCCCCTTTGGTAGCCAAAGTTTATTTTCTTTGTCTGTGAGTCTGTTTCTGTTTTGTAAATAAGTTCATTTGTATCTTGTTTTAGCTTCCACATATAAGTCTTATTTTATGGAGTTTGTCTTTTTCTGTCTGACTTTACTTAGTATGGTAATCTCTAGGTTTATCCATGTTGTTGCAAATGGCATCATTTCATTCTTTTTTATGGCTGAGTGCCCAACACCACTTATTGAAGAGACTATCTTTTTTATTTGAGATTTTTATTATTTCTTGAGGTAGGCCTATCTTGCCATAAACTTCCCTCTCAAAACTACTTTTTCTGTATCCCAGTGATTTTGATGTGTCATATTTTCATTTTTGTGTGTCTTCAGATATTTTTTGCTTTCTTCTTTGATTTCTTTATTGACCAAGTAGTTGTTCAGTAGCGTTTTTCAGTCTCCACATATTTGTGTGATATTTTCAGTTTTCTTCTTGTAGTTGTTTCCAGTTTCATACCATTATGATCACAAAAGATGCTTGATATGATTTCAGTCTTCTTAACTTATTGAGACTTGTGTCACAGCATATGGTCTATTCTTAAGCATTTTCCATGTACACCTGAAAAGAATGTGTATTATTCTGAATTTGGATTAAATGTTCTATATAAATCTATTGAATCAATAGGTCTAACATTTCATTTAAGGCTGCCCTTTCCCTATTTTCTTTCATTTGGATGATCTACCCATGGCTGTAAGTGGGATGTTAATGTTCCCTACTGTTATTGTGGTCCTATCAATTTCTCCCTTTAATTCCCTTTATGTCTGTTAATAATTGCTTTATATATTTTGGTGTTGCTATGTTAGGTTCATATATATAAGTAACTATCATGTCTTCTTGTAAATCGTCCCCTTTATCATTCTATAATGTTGATCTCTGTCTCTTGTTTTTTTTTTGCTTGAAGTCTGTTTTATCTGATGTCATAAATGTGGCTACACTCCTTTCTTTTGGCTGCCATTTGCTTACAGTATCATCCTTCATCCTTTCACTTCGAGTCTATATTTGTCTTTAGGGCTGAGGTGAATCTCCTGGAGGCATCATATAGTTAGGTCCTATTTTGTAATCCCTCCAGATGCTCTGTGTCTTTTGATTGGTGAATTCAATCCATTTATATTTAGGGTGATTATTGATAAATTAGGATTCAGTACTGCTGTTTTATTTTTTATTTTCTGCTTGCTCTGTATCTCTATTGTTTATTTTTCCCTTATGTTTCTACCTGCCATTTTGGTTTACTTTTTTTCCTCTTGTTAAATGTAATGGGTGGGTTGGCCAGACTATATAAATCAGGATCACATAGTTTACATTTTGTGTACTGATGAACTTTTTTATAGGCTGGTGAACTGTTTTTGAAGGTAACTCTAAAACATGTAGTAGATGGACAATAAGAACACTGACAATATCCTATACCATATTAAATATATTTTATGTGAGTCATCACATTGTTCTGCCTGGGAAAGTAAAATTATCTAGTGACTCCTTTCTACAGTTCAAGAATTATGAAGTGATAGAGGAGGAAATACTATGTATTTAGATTGATTACAATTTTAAATTATGGAGTCTGTTAGAGAAACCCACTCCAGTGTTCTTGCCTGGAGAATCCCAGGGACGGGGAGCCTGGTGGGCTGCCATCTATGGGATTGCACAGGGTCGGGCATGACTGAAGCGACTTAGCAGCAGCAGCAGCAGAAAAAGGTATTGCATAGAAAATATCAAAGTTTAATTCAAAAGTATCACAATAGTTTCATAATAAGTTTCATAATATATATATATAACTAAAAAGTTATATCAAGATAAGTGAAGATATTCATTCATTGTATGAAACTCCACTACGTACAAATTTACAAATCTATATTTCTAAAAAAATCACATGAATTCTACTGTCCACAGGTCTCCCCCAAAGCCTAACTAATCTCAAACTAGCCATACTCTTCTTTCCATTGAGATGGATAATCATGAACAAAATGTTTTATAAATAAATAAGAAATGAATATGACTGTGTTGTCATCTTTAAAATCATTTTTTGGTGTCTTCTCACTTCCTCATATCATTATAAAGATGTAACAGACTTAAAAAACAGAGATCTTTTACTCATGCTGTTAATGATCAAATTTCATTGAAAAAAAGTGAATTGTTTCAAGTGGTGCTTATGACAAATTACTACCTTGTAGATTGCATTGTCTGCACAAAAGAAGTATATATGTTTGAATGGTATCATAAGATATTTAATGCAGAAAACCATTAGCATATTATTATTTTATATACAACTCATAACATACATGAAGCTATTCATCCAGGTCTGTATTTCTGAAGATCTAAGCATTAGCGTTGAAAATACATAGCTAGATAACCAGAACAGTTTTTAATGGGGCTTCAGTTCTGTTCAGTTGTCGCTCAGTCATGTCCACCTCTTTGTGATCCCAATAAATTAAGTGCATTCAAGTTTATGTTTACATTCCCTCTGTGTTACATTACAAGCAAAAATAAAAATTTCTATGACTTGTTTTTCCTGGAGATATGCCAAAGGTTAGAGGCATAAAGGGCTTCTCAGATGGCTCAGTGGTAAAAAATCTGCCTGCCAGGCTTTGAAATCCTTGGGTTGGGAAGATCCCCTGGAGTAGGAAATGGCAACCCACTTCAGTGTTCCTGCCTGGAGAATTCCATGGACACAGGAGCCTGCCAGACTGCAGTCTGTGGGGTTGCAAAAATTTGATGTGACTGAGCATGCATATAGAGGAATGAAAGAGCTAAATAGGATGGTTGTAATATTGTTTGTATCCAAAAAATGTTTGTATACAAAAATTATTATATTAATTGACCTTTGTGATCTAGGGATTACATGCCTCACTAAAAATGAAAGACAACTAGAAAATATTTTATTGTCTTATCCACGCTAATTTTTTTCTATGACTTCCAGTTTCTCCTTGATTTTGTAGATTTGTGGTCAACTCTCATCAGCTTCTTCAGTGCATCTTTCATGTCCTTATTCCTTAACGTATAAATGAGAGGGTTGAGACTTGGAGTGATGATAGTGTAAAAGAGGGTGAGGAACTTACCCTGGTCCTTGGAGGCATTGTTACCTGGTTGCAGGTACATGTAGATAATAGTTCCGTAGAAGATGGACACTACGGTGAGATGAGATCCACAGGTATTAACTGCTTTTCTCTGGCCTGCTTTTGATTTCATTCTCAGCACAGTTTTGGCGATGTAGCCATAGGATATAAGAATAAGGACGAGTGGTGTAAGGACAATGACAATGCCTAAAGCAAAACAGACATTTCAACTGCTGTGGTGTCTATGCAAGCTATCTTGACCATAGCTGGCAACTCACACAAGAAATGATCCAGAAGGTTGTTTCCACATCTAGGCAAATTCAGGGTGAGTGTACATAATACCACAGAATTGGCCAGACTAATACTCCAGACTATGATAACCATCTTGAGGCATAAATGTGGGTTCATGATGACCAAATAATGCAAGGGCTTACAGATAGCTGTAAAACGATCATAGGACATAACAGCTAGGAGAAGGCACTCAATGGAGCCAAACCACATGTAAACATAGAGCTGAATGACGCAGCCCACATAGCTGATGGTCTTATCATGTCCCCACAAGTTAACCAGCATCTGGGGGACGATGCTGGTTGTGAAACACAGATCTAGGAGAGATAAATTCCGGAGGAAAAAGTACATTGGTGTGTGGAGATGGGAATCCAGGAGAGATGCAAGAATGATGGCTGTGTTACCGACCAAGGTAATTAAGTAGAAGACAGTGACAACTCCTGACAGGACCGTCTGCAGTTTGGGATGGTCAGAGAAGCCAAGCAGAATGAAGCCATGTAGAGAAGTATAATTTCTCTGGTCCATAATCCTTCAGTGGCAAATCCAAAAGAAGAGCAGGTGGAGAAGGTGAAGGACGATGAGGATGAATGGGAGGAGGAGGAAGAAAAGGAGAAGGGAAAGGAAGAGGAGAAACTTGTCAACAAAGACTATCTGAATAATTTAAATAAATATAGAACTAAACAAAGGTAACAAATTTATATTACTAGTAAAAATTACAGCCAAGTAATCTGATATTTGTTGTAGGTTCTTTTATGGTGATGAGTTGAATATATTTTTATATTAAACTTACGGAGTTTTACTAAGGGTCTGAATTTTCTCATGTGTAAATTTGAAAGTTTGGAATAGATTTGCTTCTATGATTATTTATAATTTTCATTGACTATGTACAGTGAACATGCTATTTTACTTGGTCAGTGGATTCACCTATATGATATAATTATTTGGCTAATGTTAGAACGAGGAAGAGTATTCCTTTTTTTGCATATCCTAGTGAATAGCACCTTTGGTCTTGTAGTTTGATATGCAGGAGATCTGGCATTTATTCTTGGCACATTTCTCTCTCTCATCTCCAATACGTAACATCACCAAAACTTGTAAGTTTTAATGCAAAAATATATTTTAATTGTCCTCTCACTCTAAAAACTTACATGATCAGTGCCCTAGTCCAAATCACTGTCATCTCTATTCTGCTGCTGCTAAGTCGCTTCAGTCGTGTCTGACTCTGTGCGACCCCATAGCCGGCAGCCCACCAGGCTCCCCAGTCCCTGGGATTCTCCAAGCAAGAACACTGGAGTGGGTTACCATTTCCTTCTCCAATGCATGAAAGTGAAAAGTGAAAGTGAAGTCGCTTAGTCGTGTCCGACTCTTCGCGACGCCATGGACTGCAGCCTACGAGGCTCCTCCGTCCATGGGATTTTCCAGGCAAGAGTACTGGGGTGGGGTGCCATTGCCTTCTCCAATCTCTATTCTAGATTCTGGCAATAATCTTTATTCCTTACTTCTAGTTTTATGCCTTTACATTTTTACAAGATTAAATAAAATCACATTATCCATGTGCCCAAACCTAGCCAGTCATTTTCCATTACATTTAGGAAATATTCTAATTCTTTAAGATGGCCTAGATGAACCTGCACAAGGCCTCATTCTCATTTCACAGATCACTTTACACATATTGACTACTAGCCTCCTCTCACTTTGACAAGTCAGATTCATTCCTATCTAAAGCCCTGGAAACCCTTCTCCTTTTCTGGACTCCTATTTATTCTGCAAGTTCTGCTCATTCTTTTAACTACCTCTTGAATGTTCATTGCTTAAAGAGGGATTGCCTGAACTCATAATCTCTTTTTGTTTGATATCATGTATAGAGAGATTTACAGAGGGCCAGTGTAGCATGGAGTATGACAGCACAGGCAGAGAGAGTTTGTTTATATTTCTGCAAATTATTTAGCTGTGCAATCTCAGACGAGTTACATCACACTTCTGGTCTCAGTTTTCTCATCTGTAAAAATGGGGACAAAAATCATTTGGAGTTGGGGTGAAGATTGAATAAGTGGAAAGTTTTTAGAACAATGCTTGGAATGTAGGGTATCTCAATAATCATTAGTTACTACAGTTATTCTAATAATAAATTATAATCATTCACCATGTGAGTAAATGTTTAACAACTCCCCCCATCTACGCAGTGGTCTATAATACCTAATGCATTTCACCTAAGTATGTATATGTTTATATATATGTATATCCCCTTGTGTATACATAATTTTTGAATAAAAAATTTCACACTATGAATAATGATGAAAAATCACTGAAAGTGATTTCACGTCACTGAAAGTGAAAGTGAAATGAAAGTGTTAGTTGCTCAGTTGTGTCCTACTCTTAGTGAGCCTGCCAGACTCCTCTGTCCATGGAATTTGCCAGGCAAGAATACTGGAGTGGGTTGCTATTTTCTACTCCAGGGAATATTCCTGACTCAGGGATTGAACTCAAGTCTCCTGCATTGGCAGGCAGATTCAATCACTTTGTTAGTAAGCACTTTTTTTTTTTAATAAGCGATAAAGACTTAGGCTTCTATTTTATGATTGTCTAAATAGGATGATAGAAGGTGGCAGATGAATGGAAAAATTTTCATTTAATCTATATAGTTGCAAATAACATTTATTTAGTTTGGTGAAAAATAGTTGAAAATATTAGTTTCTATTCAAAGGCATAGTAAACTCATCATGATTTAGTAGTGTGATACAGATAGAGTTCCTTTAGACATGCATGAGCATATCAGAGCTGTCAAAACTTTTAACAGTCGAACAGATTATCAATAGTCCACCTACATTTTTCCCTATCACGGGGTATAAAATGATCACTTCTCAACAAATAACATCCAGAACCCTTCCATTAAAAATGACTAAAAGAAAATAGATGATTGAAAAATAAGTTAAATATCACACTGATTTGCCTCTCTCTGTATAGATATAGTAGAAAAAGCTGTGCTTTCTTTGTTTGTTATACATTTCAAATATATTTCTTGAATATTAGGAAGAAATTACTTCAAACTGTGGCTGTGATTCAAAAGTGGACACATTTAGAAGAGTAATTGAGTATAGTGGTTAAGATAGCTGTTTTGAGAGAGTCATTTGGTAATTTTCTCAGAAATAGCTTTCCAAGAGTCATGATTTGAGCCTGGGTTCTATCATTGACCTACCTGCACAGGAAGAAATAAATAACTCTGAAATGTATTGCAAGCTGTCACACACTATTAGAGCAATATAATATCTAATGACAGACAGGTCTGTGTGTGTAATTGTGCCTAAATTCTGAATAAAACAGAGCTTCAGTTAAAATTATAAGAAAATGAAATCTAAAAATTTAAAAAAATTAAGTCAATGACAAGTTAATTTCTTAACTTTTTGCAATATCACTGTAGCCTCCAAAGATTAATTCAGGAAGGTAAAAAGAATCCTTCTGCCTATTAAAATCTCAACATAGGAAATCTTCAAATTATTTTTCATGCATCTATGAGGTTTAGAAATGGAATAAAATTGTCTGTCTTTACTAGCTTCAAAGTCTTAATGAAGAAAATATTACATTTCAATTCTTTATTTTTAATTTAATCTACATTTCCCTCTTTTATTTCTGCTGGATGAAAATATCTGAAATCACAAAAATTGAGACATAACTTCATGTCTTCCTCTTTACTATGGTAGAGAATAAAGCAATATTTCCTTCATAATAAAGATAAAAAGGAGAATTTCTATACAGAGATTTATATTTATTCTAAACATCCTGAAAGAAAATCAGAGGAATCAGTCTTTGTCGGTCCAAGTTCTCTCTCTTTTACTTCCTACAAGTTGTTTTACCAACTCAGGCATACTATTTTCCAAGAGATATTAAAGATTAACATTACTGTGATCCAGAGAGAGTTCCACTTACGTTCTGCTTCTTGACCAATGTGGAGCCCACACTGTGGACAATAGATCCTGTGGACATTTGCTTTGCAGGGCTGCAGCTTGTTCATGTTTTCTCTGCAGTGCCACTGTGAATTCTGCTTTTCCTGATATATACTAAGGTATAGATTCTCGATGGGACTCCTCCCTCTTGAACATGTGACTTCAGGTGAGGGGTTGAGACTTGTCAGAAATTCTTACTACTTGTTCTGACTTTAAATCAACCTGCAGATAGGTCTTTGCCCTAGAGAAACATTAAAAAGCAACTATTAATTCACTATTCTGAACAATTTGAACAAAATTTCCCAGTGTTGCTAGAAAACCCAGATCATTCAGAAAAGTTTGCTAAACCATTCAGACCATATCTGATTGACTTTAGTTAAGTGCCATAGATAAATCCTGTAAAAGAGATAGTTGGAGAATTAGTCAATATCCTGATATGTCACCTGAAGAAATTTAATAGATGTAAAAGTTACTTAGTATAAAGGAAAGCTATTAGTACAGGGAAATGAGAAAAAGTATTTTTAGAATTTTTTCTCTAGGTAAAGAATGTATTTCAAATAAAAATTGCTCTTAAGTAATATGCATTTTCAATACTCAAATTATAGCATGTAACTCTGTAAAATCATTTTACCATTAATAGTACACCTATGTTTTTCTTTCTGGCTTACTTCACTCTGTATAATAGGTTCCAGTTTCATCCATCTCATTAGAATTGATTCAAATGTATTCTTTTGAGTAGTAGCTGAGTAGTTGATGTATTGCAAAACCAATACAATATTGTAAAGTAAAATAAATAAATAAATAGTACACCTATGGATTTTTGAAATAATTTTGTCCTGAGCAGATATCATTTAAATAAAGTGTCTCTAATAATTGCCTCTGATATCCAAAGTCAAAACAGTTATCTGTGGAAGAGAATGTTGTTTCCAAAGCTCTAAAACAATAAGTTGAAGATCATAAGATTTATATTTTTATTAAACAGTCCTAATGTACCTTTGACTTAATAGCCATGGTAAGTAATTCAGACATTTTGTGTTCATGACAATTCAGTGTCTCAGAGGTCACTATTATGGAATGAAGTTTTTATAACTTGGCTTATGATCAATCATAAGTTATAAGAGCTCCTTTTAATTAGAAGTACATCAGATCAGATCAGATCAGATCAGTTGCTCAGTCGTGTCTGACTCTTTGCGACCCCATGAATCGCAGAAGTACATACCATCAATAATTGCTTTAATAAAATACATGAACACAAATTGACTGCCTCATGATACCTGTTTAATTGTGCTGAGCAATAAAACAATTTTAACTATCCATTTCTGTGTGATAGTAATCACTATATTCTATATTTAAGACATAGTTGGTGACGGACAGGGAGGCCTGGCGTGCTGTGATACATGGGGTTGCAAAGAGTTGGACACGACTGAGCGACTGATCTGATCTGATCTGATAGTGTGAAGTAGATGGAGCCAGATATTTTGGACTGAAATTCCAGGGATTCCAGTTATTAGCTGTGTAAACCTGGGAAAATTACTTAACATTTTGGTGCCTCAGAGTTGTTATCTATAATAGGAGGATAGTAACAATACATACTTAGAGGGTTAGTACGAGTTTAAATGAATTCAGTCCAGTTCAGTCACTCAGTCGTGTCTAACTCTTTGTGACCCCATGGACTGCAGCATGGCAGACCTCCCTGTCCATCACCAACTCCTGAGTCTACCGAAACAAATGTCTATTGAGTCGGTGATGCCGTCCAACTATTTCATCCTCTGTCGTCCTCTTCTCCGCCTGCCTTCAATCTTTCCCAGCATCAGGGTCTTTTCAAATGAGTCAGCTCTTCATATCAGGTGGCCAAAGTACTGGAGTTTCAGCTTTAGCATCAGTCCTTCCAATGAACACCCAGGACTGATCTCCTTTAGGATGGACTGGTTGGATCTCTTTGCAGTCCAAGGGACCCTCAAGAGTCTTCTCCAACACCACACTTCAAAAGCATCAATTCTTCAGCACTCAGCTTTCTTTATGGTCCAATTCTCACATCCATACATGACTACCGGAAAAACCATAGCCTTGACTAGATGGACTTTGTTGACAAAGTAATGTCTCTGCTTTTTAATATTCTTTCTAGGTTGGTCATAACTTTCCTTCCAAGGAGTAAGCGTCTTTTAATGTCTTGGCTGCATTCACCATCTGCAGTGATTTTGGAGCCTAAAAAAATAAAGTCAGCCACTGTTTCCACTGTTTCCCCATCTATGTGCCATGAAGTGAAGGGAGTGGATGCCATGATCTTAGTTTTCTGAATGTTGAGCTTTATTAAGCCAACTTTTTCACTCTCCTCTTTCACTTTCATCAATAGGCTCTTTAGTTCTTCTTCACTTTCTGCCATAAGGGTGGTGTCATCTGCATATCTGAGGTTATTGATATTTCTTCTGGCAATCTTGATTTCAGCTTGTGCTTCATCCAGCCTAGCGTTTCTCATGATGTACTCTGCATATAAGTTAAATAAGCAGGGTGACAATATACAGCCTTGACGTACTCCTTTTCCTATTTGGAACCATGGTTAAATGAATTAACCATTTGTAAAATATTACAGTATTGGTTGACACACAGTAAACATTCAAATAAATAAGCTATTACTATTTCAATCAATTTAGGGAGTCTGTATGGTATAACAATGTTCATTTTAATCAATTTTGGGAGAGCTAATACAGATACTTGATAAAACATCTGGTAAGTACATTCCCTGTTTCAACCAGTTCCTTTAGAATTAAATACATACTGCATATGTATTTTGTATATATATTATTATATATTGTATTAAATTAGGATAATAAGAAACTCTGATGCTGAGAGGGATTGGGGGCAGGAGGAGAAGGGGATGACAGAGGATGAGATGACTGGATGGCATCACCGACTCGATGGACATGAGTTTGGATGAACTCCGGGAGGTGGTGATGGACAAGGAGGCCTGGCGTGCTGCAATTCATGGGGTTGCAAAGAGTCGGACTCGACTGAGCGACTGAACTGAACTGAACTCAAATAAGAAACAAAATCAATTAATTGGGATTTTTGGTCTATCAAAATTCTAAACATATGGATAGTTGAAAATACTCACTTTAACTAAAGATCTCAATTTTAAACATGTATTTTCATGTCTCTCTTTTAATTTTCTATAGTTCTCTTTTTTCTTTAAAAAAAGTTCAAGTTGTAATTTAACTTTATAGTTGGAGCCCAAACATCAAAAATACTCATTTTTTTTGTTTGAAAACAAAAATGTATATGAATTGTCATATATATGTCATATATATTTAATTCCATTCTTGCACAGTAACTTTCCTATTCTCCTGCTCTTTATTCTTTTTTTTTTTTAATTTATTTTTACTTGGAGGATAATCGCTTCATGTTGTATTGGCTTCTGCCATACACCAACATGAATCAACCATAAGTATACATATGTCTCCTTCCTCTTGAACCTCCCTCACATGCCGGACCCCTTCCTACCCTTATAGATTGTCACAGGGCACCGGGTTGCCTTGCTCCTTATTCTGTGATTATATCCTATGGGTTTGCTACTCTGGAGAAATTACAGAGAAATCATCTGGATTCTTTAGTGTTTGAAAATTTTCTCATTGGTTTTCCAGCAATGGGTAGATTCAGATTGTGAAGCAGGTGTTTTTGTGTTAGATATGCAATATAGTGTCTTTTTTGAACCCCTTGACTAAATCGAGATGTTTTTCTGATCACTTTCTATTTCCCCATTTTTTCCTGGCTTTCTTTAGCCCTTTACTAACAGGAACCATTTAGAATGAAATTATTGGCTTCCCCCTTTGGCTGCTTTTCAGAATAACTGAGGTATGTGGAAATTTTAGAAATACAAAATCTGAGATGCTTATGCTCTCACCAGAGGCTATATTATTCTGCTTCTACTGCGTCTCTGGATAATATAGTTTCAGGGCTTTAAATGCCATCTACATGTTGATGGCTTTCAAATTTATATTTCCGGTCTTCTCTATTGAGCATGAAACTAGTAATGCCCACCACCTAATTTTGTTCAAATTTGAATGTCTAATAAGAATATGAACCTAACATGGCTAAAATGGGCTTCCTTGGAGGAGGAAATGGCAACCAACTCCAATATTCTTGCCAGGCAAATCTTGTGGACAGAGGAGCCTGGTTGGCTGCTAGCCAGCTGTGGTTCATAGGGTCGCAAAGAGTCGGATACTGCTGAGCGCATGCACCGCATGCATGGCTAAAATAGAACTCTTGATCCCACTGCACCAAATCTGATAGTACCTCAGTCTTCCTAATCATAGTAAATGGTACAAACATCTACCTGTCAATGGCCAGAAACCTGTCATCCTTAATTACTTCCCTGCCCTTACCTTGAAAGTCTGAACTATTTCAAACTTTGCCTGTTCTCCCCATTTCTACTGTTATTTACACTGAGCACCTGTCTTCCCCCCCCACCCCCAACCCCGGGTTACTCAATTGCCTCTTATCTTTATCCCTGCTAAATCCATTCTCTATATGACAGCCAAAATTGTTCTTAAAAAATCTAAATGACCTGTGGCAGATTCATTTTGATATATGGCAAAGCCAATACAATATTGTAAAGTTAAATAAAATAAAATAAAAAAAATCTAAATGAAATATTTTCATTTACTTGTCTGAAATCTTTCAAGATTGCTATGTACTTAGAACATAATGTGAACTCCTTGAGATAGGGGTCAACCAAAATTAAAACAAAGCTAGTTCCTGAACTCCACTCTTCCTATGGATACATCCATTGTACAGTAGCACATAGAGCAATTCCCTCTGAAAGAAATCCAGAGATTTCTTGAGTAACTTCTACACATTGGATGAGTGTGAAAATACTTAAATTGTAATGGGTAGGACTAATTGAGACACAATCTTTTGTTTTTCTGAACTTTATTTATTTAGCTGTATGTGGTCTTTCTTTCCAGTGCATAGACTCTCTAGTTGTGGTGCACAACACTTGTATTTCTTGCCTTCCAGATACTGGTCATTCTAATAGGTGTAAGGTGCTATGTCATTATGGTGTTTATTTGCATTTCCCTGATGATGACTGACATTGAGCACTTCCTAATTTACATGTTTGCCATTTGTGTGTCTTCTTTGAAAAATTTTCTATTCAGTACTTTTGCCCATTTTGAAATTGAATTTTTTTTTTGTTATTGAGTTGTGTGTTTTTTTTTTAACAAATTAATTATTTTTAATTGAAGGATGGTTGCTTTACAATGTTGTGTTGGCTTCTGCCATATATCAACATGAATCAGCCATAGGTTTATGTATGTCCCCTCCCTCTTGAACCCTTATTCCCACCTCCCACCCCTTCTACCCCTCTAGATTATCACAGAGCACCAGATTTGAACTCCCTGCATCATAGTGTAAATTTCCACTGGTTATCTAATTTTACATATGTTAATATATATGTTTCAATGCTACTCTCTCAGTTTGTCCCACCCTCTCCTTCCTCCCCTGTGCCCACACGTCTTTTCTCTAAGTCTGTGTCTCCATTGCTGCCCTGCAAATAGGTTCATCAGTACCATCTTTCTAGATTCCATATATTTGCATTAATATATGATATTTGTCTTTCTCTTTCTGACTTACTTCACTCTGTATAATAGGCTCTAGGTTCATCCACCTTATTAGAACTGAGTCAAATGTGTTCCTTTTTATGGCTGAATAATATTCCATTGTGTATATGTACCACAACTTCTTTATCTATTCATCTGTTGATGGACAACTAGGTTGCTTCCATGTTCTAGCTATTGTAAATAGTGCTGCAATCAACACTGGAGTGCATGTGTCTTTTTCAGTTATGGTTTCCTCAGGGTATATGCCCAGTAGTGGGATTGTTAGGGTATATGCCCAGTAGTGGGATTGTTGGGTCATATGGTAGATTTATTCCTAGTTTTTTTTTTTTTTTTAAAGGAATCTCCATACTGTTCTCCATAGTGGCTGTATCATTTTGCATTACCATGTATACTTTGGATACTAGCCACTTCTCAGATATATGATTTGTAAAATTTCTCCCATTCTGTAGGTTGCCTTTTTATTTTGTAAATTTTCTCTTTTGCTTTTTAGTTTGATGTAGTTCCACTTGTTGAGTTTTGGTTTTGTTACTTGTGCTTTTGGTGTCATATCCAAACATTCTGTTAAGATGGTATACTTTGCCATTAGTCTGGTCCACTCATCCAGAGATTTGTTAATACGTGCCTGAAGAGATTAGGATAGGAGCTCCTTTATTTTGCCCCAGAACTTGATAGCTCAATATATTTGATAACACATCTATATGTCCTCTATTTCCAATTGTTTTAATGACAATTCATGAGATGATTCCTTAGGGATCTACTTAGGTGTTAAAAAACAAAATTTAACTGACTAATTTTAAGTTCTAATTTATTAGGTGATTTTTGAACTGAGCAGCATCTCATCTAATCAGAAAGGCATTACAAGGGGTTGAACAAAAAGGAAGTTTTTTTCTTTTCAAGTATTTATTTATTGGCTGCATTGCATGTTAGTTGCAGCATGTAGGATCTTTGTTGTGTCATGCGTGATCTTTCTTTGCAGTACAGATTCTAGTTGGGGCATGTGGGCTTTGTAGTTGCAGCCAGCGGGCTTAGTTGCTCTGTGACATGGGGGATCTTAGTTTCCTGACCAGGGACTGCACCCAGGTCCCCTGCACTGTGAGGTGAATTCTCAATCATGGGACCACCAAGGAAGTACCAGGAAGGTTTTTATAGGAAGAAAGATGTGGTAAGGCAGCTATTAGGACAGAAAACTGAGGATTATTTTTAGGCCAGAAAATGTTTTTGGGAGGAAGAAAATAGCAAGGGGTTTTTTCATGCAGATTGCCTCTTCCTCTGGGAGAATGAAGAAGGGCCGTGTGACAGATTACTTCATTCTTGCTGACCACAAAGTTCCATACTGGTTGATTAAGATTACATTTGTGGTGAAGGTTGTAACTGCAGTTAGGTTAGGTATTAAATCTAGGTTTGGTATCATGGGCTTTAGCACAAGGACTGCCATTCTGAGTCTGTAGTTTTTCTCTTTAACATCCAGGGAACTGGGAAAATCTTATAAGCTACTCTGTAAGAAAGAATTCTGCTCACAACGTCTACAGTTTCTCTCTATTGCATATCTGGTATATTATTTCCATTTTGAATTTTTTTACACTTTATAATCATTATCATTTATTAAAGAGATTAATTTATTAATTTATTAAGCTTTGTCTAACCTATAACATATACTTGAGACAAAACTGAAATGCAAATCAAAACCATAAAGACATATCACCTTACACCTTGTTAGAATGGCCAGCATTTGGAAGGCAAGAAATACAAGTGTTGGTGAGGATGTAGAGAAAAGGGAAATTTTGTGTGTGTTAGTGCAGTTTTTTTTTAATATACGTAAGTCTTTTGTTAACTGGGAATAGTACAGAAGGAATTTCTCTTAAAATTTATATTTCCAATCCATCATAATGTCTGACAGGTATATGTTTCATACTTAAAGTAATTTAATTGAAATTTAATATGTTTAAATATTCTTTATTTTAGGTCTAAATATTCTGATGCTTGATCAATGTGATATGTATTTCTAGTTAATATATCTACTACGCAGACATATTTGTCTTTCTTTTCAAAATCAAAATGGTAGGCATGCTTGAAAATTTATGGCAGTCCATCATTTTGTGTATTTATATAATAACAAATTACAGAAACTAAGTTTCACATGGGTGTTTGGATTCAGTGGTGTTGAAAGATCATTGATTTAATGATTTTATTTTCTGGACTCATTTCAGGTAGAGGTACTTGATTAGTGAATGATGTTAGTGGAGTATTTTTTTAGAAATATTAATATATTCTTTTAAAAATGGTATTCTTTATTTTTATTTTTGTTGAGATATAATTGACATATAACACTGTATTAGTTTTGCAATCTAAAAGTTAGCTAACTTATTATGGTAATCCTATTACTATATTATCTATTACCATAATAAGTTAGTTAACTTTTTATCACCAGATACAGCTTCAATTTTTTTTTTCTTGTGATGGGAATTTTTAAGATTTACTCTCTGGGCAACTCTCAAATATACAGTACACTGTATAGCATTGTTAACTATAGTCACTATGCTGTCCATTATACTCCAGAACTTATCTTATAACTGGATATTTGCACTTTCTGACCACCTTTACCTGTTTTGCCAGTCTCTTGTCATTCTTTTCCCCCTGTGCCCAGCCTTTGGCAACCACTAATCTGTTTTCTGTATCAATGTGTTCAGTTTTTTTAGATTTGACATGTAAGTAAAGTCATACAGTATCTTTCTCTGCCTGATTTATTTCTCCTAGCATAATGCCTTTAAGTTCCATCCATTTTTTTTTTGCAAGTGGCAGAATCTTCTTTTTTAATGGCTAAATAATATTCCATTGTGTACACACACACACACACACACACATACCACACATTTTCTTTATCTGTTGTATTTATTTGCTGAGGCAAAAACAGTGGTTCCCTAAATGTTAACCATATAATATTCAAACACATGAGGTGTTTTCTTATAGTGCCTTTCACACAGTAAGCATTTCATACATATTTTCTTATTGATTGTTTAATCTGATTTCTGTTTACCAATACACTTTTGATCTACTTAAAGGCTATTTACTTGTACCCTTCATTCTAAAAACCATCCATGCTGGTTTTTAGCCTCCATACTTTATCACACCATTTTCACTTGAATGTTTTCTGCTATATTCAGATATTACAGAATCTTTAGAGTTTAACTCTAGTGCCATCTACTTCATCAATATATTTCCATTTCCTCCTAATCAGACTTATCCATTACTTTCCTGAGAGTCTTTGTACTTACCACCTGTGTTAAGCAGTTTAACACATAAACTTAAGTAGTTTGGGTATAGATATCCTCTAATTATATTATGTAATGTTTTCTCAAACAGATAAGATGGTATCATTTTTGCTTATATGCATAATTCTCCATTTTAATTTATAATACAGGGATCAGGAAGCACAAAATCAATTCTGTCAGATTCATCATTTGTTTACCTTAGGAAGTTCTCTGGCTCCAAGTGAGAGCCTGGCACCCAGCACCATCCTATTTTGGAAAAACTTCCCACCCCCTACACACCAGGGATATCCACTACTGTTTTATGCTGAGATGAAGATAGTGAAGCTAAATTTAGTAAATCAGTGAAAGAAGTGACAGGAAAATAAGGAGCTCATTATAATATCCATTTTAAATTTAAGAAAACTAAGACTTAGAAACATTAATTTTTTTTCTCAAGGTAATTTTGAGATTAGGTGTATGTAGTCTTCTGAGTCCTAGTTTAATATTTGTATCATACATTTTTTTTCCTCCAATTAACCTTTAATATTACTTCAAGAATATTGACACTGTGCTAGCAGAGCATTTAAGTTAGATGACTAGAGCATATGTGGTAAATTCTTGTAAGTATTGATGTGAGACTTGGTTAGGAAAGTAACCCTTGTTCAAATTTAATTACATTTTCTTATTATTAATGTTAATTACACTTATCAGTTATATTTTCAAGTGACATATTAGTATACAAATGTGAGGTCAGGCTTACTAAATTATAAAAATTCTGGTTAGTTTATAGAAACTCAATGTACCTAAAGGATTTATTGTAATTTAATGTAAATTCCAAGTATATACAGATTTATTATTGAGAAATAAAAGGGAGATTAAGTATTTGAAATTTGGTTTAATTTGGAACCCAAATGCGGAATAGATTTAAGAAAAAATAAAAGTAGTTAAATAAGAAAACAATCATAACATAACATAATTTTCTGCTGAGTCCATTACTATTATTTTTTTTTATGCTTAGATAATTGAAGATAGCAAATAATGTATTTCTTAATGCTACTAACTATAAACTGTACTAAGTTAAGAGCAAACTTACCACAGAACTTAAATTCTCTCTGTGAAAATTTTTTATGAGCTAGTGAACTGTTTCTGAAGTCAACTGTAAAAAGGTATTATGTGGAAAGTAAGAATATCTACACTATTCTAGATAATATTAAGTGTATTTTATGTGAGTCATTGGGGGCTTCCCTGGTAGCTCAGCAGTTGAGAATCCACCTGCAATGTGGGAGACCCAGATTTGATCCTTGGATGCCCTGGAGGAAGGCATGGCAACCCACTCCACTATTCTTGCCTGGAGAATCCCATGGACAGAGGAACCTGGCAGCTTTAGTCTATAGGGTTGCAAAGAGTTGGACATGAGTGAAGTGATTGAGCATGCATGCTCTCAAGTCATTACTGTCCTCACTGAGAAAGTAAAAATTATCCAGTGACTCTTCCCTTTTCACATTTTAAGAATTAAGAAATGATACAGGAGAAAATATTATGTTACTTA
The DNA here is from genome assembly GCF_032452875.1 of Bos javanicus. NCBI lineage: Eukaryota > Metazoa > Chordata > Mammalia > Artiodactyla > Bovidae > Bos > Bos javanicus. Next base: position 30,199,312 of record NC_083890.1, on the reverse strand, counting down.
GAGTACAGCAATGTATCCTTCCAAATCTATCTAGATTATACTTATTAAATAAAGATTATAATTATTAAATAATGGTATCCTTTAGAGATAGGTATCAAATAATAGAAAATATCAAAATTTAACTCAAATGTCATTGCATTTCCCATAAAATATTACATACTGTATCATACTAAATGAAAATTAAAATATTATTCATTTTATGAAATTCCACTATGTACAAATATTACATTTCTCAAAATTTATGTAAATTCCATGATTCTGTAGATCTATGTCAAAAGCCTACCTAATCTCAAAGTTGTCATATTTTCTTTTCATTGAGATTAAGACAATCATGAAATAAATCTTTCATGAGTGACTGAGAAATGAATAAAATGTCACCTTTAAAATCCCTTAAATTGTGTCTTCTCACTCTTTTGTATCATGATAAAGAGGTAATAGACTTAAGTTACAAAGACCTTTTACTCAAGATAATGATAATAATGTCATAATCAGAGGCATAAAAGTAGGATGATTATAATATTGTTTGCATCCACAAAATGTCTGCCTACAAGAATTAATATGTTAATTGACCTCTGTGATCTAGGGATTCCTTGCCTCACTAAAAGTGAAAGGCAATTAGAAAGCATTTTATTGCCTTACCCACGCTAATTTTTTCCTATGACTTTCAGTTTCTCTTCAGTGTTGTGAATTTGTGGTCAACTCTCATCAGCTTCTTCAGTGCATCTTTCATGTCCTTATTTCTTAAGGTGTAAATGAGAGGGTTGAGACTTGGAGTGATGATGGTGTAAAAAAGAGTGAGGAACTTACCCTGCTCTTTGGAGGCATTGTTACCTGGTTGCAGGTACATGTAGATAATAGCTCCGTAGAAGATGGACACTACGGTGAGATGAGATCCACAGGTATTAACTGCTTTTCTCTGGCCTGCTTTTGATTTCATTCTCAGCACAGCTTTGGCGATGTAGCCATAGGATATAAGAATAAGGACAAGTGGTGTAAGGACAATGACAATGCCTAAAGCAAAAACAGACATTTCAACTGCTGTGGTGTCTATGCAAGCTATCTTGACCATAGCTGGCAACTCACACAAGAAATGATCCAGAAGGTTGTTTCCACATCTAGGCAAATTCAGGGTGAGTGTACATAATACCACAGAATTGGCCAGACTAATACTCCAGACTATGATAACCATCTTGAGGCATAAATGTGGGTTCATGATGACCAAATAATGCAAGGGCTTACAGATAGCTGTAAAACGATCATAGGACATAACAGCTAGGAGAAGGCACTCAATGGAGCCAAACCACATGTAAACATAGAGCTGAATGACGCAGCCCACATAGCTGATGGTCTTATCATGTCCCCACAAGTTAACCAGCATCTGGGGGACGATGCTGGTTGTGAAACACAGATCTAGGAGAGATAAATTCCGGAGGAAAAAGTACATTGGTGTGTGGAGATGGGAATCCAGGAGAGATGCAAGAATGATGGCTGTGTTACCGACCAAGGTAATTAAGTAGAAGACAGTGACAACTCCTGACAGGACCGTCTCCAGTTTGGGATGGTCAGAGAAGCCAAGCAGAATGAAGCCACGTAGAGAAGTATAATTTCTCTGGTCCATAATCCTTCAGTGTCTAATCCTAGAATTAGAAGAGCAAGAGAAAGAGAAGTGGAGAAGGAGAGAGAGGAAAGGCTTGAAGGAAGTGGTGGTGGTGGAGGAGGAGAGGAAGAAGAAAAGAAGGAGGAAATTGGTCAATATAGACTAAATTAATGAAATACAGTAGTAAACAAAGGGAGAGAATTTATATTAATTAATCATTGAAAAAATTAATGGTAAAAGTAAGTGTTGCCCAACTAACCTGGTATTTGTGGTAGTTTCTTTTATAAATAAATAAATTTAAATTTAATATTATATCAATAATAAATGATATTTAACATTATATTTAATAAATATTTATTATATATTACAATATAATTTAAATATTATGATAAACTTAATATTAATTAGATAATAAATTCCATGTTATATTAAATTTAATATATTTTAATGTACATTAAAAATAAATACATCTAATATTTTTATAATTAAATTTATTTATTTTTAATTGAAAGCAAATTGCTTTACAGTATTGTGTTGGTTTCTGCCAATCATCAACATGAATCAGCCATAGGTATACCTATGTCCCCTCCCTCTTGAACCTCCCCCCAAATAAATAAATTTAATATTATATTTAATATATAAATTGAATATTATGTTTTTATCTAGATGACCTTGGGAGTTCACTCTTAAACTCAAGGTCTGAATTTTCTCACATGTTAATTTGGAGTTTGAACTAGAACTATTTCTAAGATGATGTGACTCTATGATGTCACTTCTAAAATATCACTAGTGTAATATAGGAAACTTACTCCTAATTGAGTCAGTGAATTTACTTGTAACACATTATTTGGCTTATGTTGGAATGAAGGAGTGGTCCTATTTCTGTATCTTGTTTACTAATTTGATTTATACCTTTTTTTCCCCGTGTATTATGTAGTAGATCTGGCATTTATCCTTTGTACCTTTATTTTTCTTATTTCAATACCTAATATAGCACCAAAACTGGTACATTGTTCATACAAAAGTATCTGTTAACCTTTCTCTCACTTTAAAAAATGTCCTTTATCACTACTCTAATTCAAAAAAGTACCGTTCTGATGAATGATATTGACAATGAGAAGGTTGTACATATGAGTAGGGAGGGCATGTGTGGGAAATATCTATATCTTTCTCTCAGTTTTGCTATAAACTTGAAACTGCTCTTTAAAAAGTTGAATAAAAAAAAAGATAAAAAACTTAGGGAAATACATTAATGAAAATTAACAGTTAAACATCAAACTAGTGACGGTATCTGTTTGTATAGGACACGTTGTGCTGTTTGTTTCTTATGCCATTTCAAATATATTTCCTGAATATTTTGAAGAAATTACTTCAAACTGTGGCCATGATTCACAAGTGGACACGTTCAGGACACTAACTGGTAGACTAGTTGAGACAGTTGTTTTGAGAGAGTCCTTTGGTAATTTCCTCAGAATTAGCTTCCCAAGAATCTGAGTCCTTTCTAGCTCTACAGTTTTCATGAATAAAATACTGTATTTCAAGTCTTCATTTTCAATTTAATCTACACTTCCCTCTCTTTTTTTTAAATGCTGGAGCAAAATGTCTGATATCATAAATCAAAAACAGTATCAGGATTACAACCTTCCCAAATTGTGAATCATTATGCTCTACACCTGGAACGTATCATATTGTACATCAACCATCTTCAAAAAGAGCAATAATGTCATGTCCTCAACTTAGAGACTAAATTTAATCTTTTCTTCATAATAGAGATTAAAAAGGAGAATTTCTCTACAGAGATTTACAATATCTATTTGTTCTAAACATTCTCAAAGAAAGAAGGATCAGAACTTACAGATCTAAATTCTCTTTTTCTTCCCACAAGTTGTTTTTCAGGAACACTATTTTCCAAGAGATATTAAAGATTAACATTACTGTGATCCAGAGAGAGTTCCCCTGATATTCTGCTTCTTGATCAGCGTGGAGCCCACACTGTGGACAATAGATCCCGTGGATATTTGCTCTCCAGGGCTGCAGCTTACTCATGTTTTCCCTGCAGTGCCACTGTGAATTCTGTTTTTCCTGATGTGTGTTAAGGTATAGATTCTCAACGGGACTCCTCCCCCTTGAATATGTGACTTCAGGTGAGGGGATGAAACTTGTCAGAAATTCTTACTACTTGTTCTGACTTTAAATCAACCTGCAGATAGGTCTTTGCCCTAGAGAAACTTTATAAAAAGCAGCTATTCATTATTGTGAACATATTGGACAAAGTTTCCCAATGTTGCCTGAAAATCTAGATCATCAAGGTTTTCTAAGCCATCCAGACTACATCCAGCTGACTTCAGTAAAGTATCATAGAAAAAGCCTGTAAATAAAACAGTTTCAGAATTAGAAAATACTCTGATATTGTATTAGGAGAAATTTAATAAACGCAAAAGTTATTTGCTATGAAAAAAACTATAAGATGAGGAATGAGGAAAATGTTTATTTAAATATATTTTTTCTCTAGGTAGTGAACATATTACAAATAAATTTTGCTGTTAAATAACGTGCATTTCTAACACTCAAATTATAACATATATTAATCTTACCATTACTAGTACATATTGATTTGGAAATAAAATTGCTGCAGCAGATATCATTTAAATGACCTTAAATAGTTATCTAATGCCCAAAGTAATCTGTAAAAGAGAAGATATTCAATTTGCCAAGCCCTAAACAGTAAGTTGAGTTTCATAAGATCTACATTTTTATTCAACTCTAATGTGCCTTTGTCTTGATGACATTGATAAGTAATTCAAATATTTCAGTATAATGATTCTGCTTATGTCTTGGAGGTCACTATTTAAACCTTTGATTCTGGATTGAGTAGTATTTAGAGCATTTTAAAATGAGTTGGCTCATGGTCTTAAACTGTAAGAACTCCCTTGAATTAAAATTACATACCACCAATTACTTTAATAAAATACGTAAGCAAAAATTGACTGCCTCATGATATGTACATGTTTAAATGTTATGATTCTCATCTCTGAGTCATAAAACAATTTAAATTATCTGCCTCTGTATGATAGTAATCTTTATATTCTATATTTGAAAAATAGTATAGTGTAAAGCATATGGAGTCAGATGTTCTGGACTGAAATCCTGTATTTCTAGTTATCAACTGTGTGAACTTGGGAATATTGCTTAACTTTTTGGTGATCAGATTTCTTATCTATAACAGAGAGATAGTAATACATACTTTAAAGGGTTAGCATGAGGATTAGATAAATTTAGTGTATGTAAAATATTATAATACTGGTTAGCACGCAATAAGCATTCAAACAAGTATTAGCTATTACTACTTCAATCAATTCAGGGGGAAGTATGCTCCTTGGACTGCAAGGAGATCAAACCAGTCAATACTGAAGGAAATCAGTCCTGAATATTCATTGGAAGAACAGATGCTGAAGCTGAAACGCCAATACTTTGGCCATCTGATATGAAGAACTGATTCATTAGAAAAGACCCTGATGCTGGGAAAGATTGAAGGTGGGAGGAGAAGGGGATGACAGAGGATGAGATGGTTGGATGGCATCATCACCATGATGGACACGAGTTTGAGGCAGCTTCACGAGTTGATGATGGACAGGGAAGCCTGGCATGCTGCAGTCCATGGGGTTGCAAAGAGCTGGACACGACTAAGTGACTGAACTGATGCTGTAAAAATATTCATTTTTATCAGTTTTGATAGATCTCAAACAGGTATTTGACAAACATTTGGTAAACACCTTTCCTTTTCAACTACTTCTTTTAGGACTGTATACATATAGTGTTATGTGTATATTTTCTATTAATAATGATAGAAAGAAATGTAAAATCAATCAATGGTACATTTTTTCCTATTAAAAATTTAAACATATGGAAACTTGAAATTGCTCACTTTGACTAAAGATCTCAAGTTCACTCACATTTTTTCTCCTTTCTTTTAGTAAGATTTCTGTCATTTTCATTTTTGTTGTATATAAGTTGTCATGTATATGCATCTACTTTGATTATATTACTGAACAGTGATTCCCTAGTCCCTTGCTCCATATTCTGTAAGTATATTCCATGGGTTTGGTACTCTGGCAAAATTACAGAGAAATCATCTACATTCTTTAATTCAAAATTTTAAAAATATTTATTTTTATTTATTGGCTGCATTGGCTTGTGGCACATGGGCTCTCCACTTGCACTTCCAGAGCATGCAGGCTTAGTTACTATGAGGCATATGGGATCTTAGTCCCTTGACCAGGAATTGAACTCATGTCCCCTGCACTGCAAGATGGACTCTTAACCCCTGGACCACCAGGGAAGTCCCTAGGTTCTTTAATTTTTGAAAAGTTTCCTAATGGTTTTTCAGGAATTGGTAAACCCAGAGTTTGGCTTAGACATACAATACAATGTCTTTTTGAACCCACTTCACTAAATTAAGATGTGTTTTTCTGTTCACTTTTTATTTAATTTTTTCCCCCTTTCTTGCTTTAGCCCTTTACTTATGAGAGCCATTGAAAATGAAATTATTAGCAGTATTTCCTCATTTGGCTGCATTTCAAAATAACTGGGATATGTGGAAATTTTACAGAGTCTGAATCTTATGGCCTCACCAGGTGTTCTAGTCTTCTCTGATTTAACTGCCTCTCTGGATAATATCATATAGTTCCAAGGCTTAAATGTCATTTTCATATTAATGTCTTTCAAATTTGTATTTCTAATCTCCTCCATTGAGCATCAAACATATTTCCAACTGCCTAATTTTACCCATTTTTGGGTTTTTAACAAAAATATAAATCTAAACATAGCTAAAATAGAACTCTTGATTCCCACTGCATCAAATCTGATATCACCACGGTGTTCCTCATCATAGTAAATGGTACAAACATCTACCTGTCATTGGCCAGAACCTAAGCCATCCTTAATTACTTTCCTGCCCTCCTCACCCTGAAAATTTGAACTATTTCAAGCTTTAACTTCTTTTCTCCATTTCTACTTCCACTGCCAAACCCTGAGACACCATCTCTCCCCCACCCTGGCCCCCTGTATTATCCAATGGCTTCCTAACATTCCCTGCTCTAGCTTTTTTCCCTTTCAATCCATTCTCCATGTGGCAGCCAGAAGTGTTCTTAAAATTTTTTTTCATTTACATGTTTGAAATCTTTCAAGACTCCTTATGACCTTAGAATAAATTTCAGACTCCTTTCTTACCATAACCTATCAATTGCTTCAAGACCTAACCTCTGTTATCCTACCCACTTTCTCCCATTCTCTCCATCCCTGTGTTTCTTCAGGAATGCAAGCATTTAAAAGCCATTTGCACTATCCCATTTACCTGTAATATTCTATCCACAAATTGTGCTCCTTATTTTCACTTTTCCAGCTGTCATTTATTCAATGAGGGCTTTCTTGATTATCTAAACAAAGATTCTCCCCACCCCAGTCTTCTCTATCATATTTTCATATTTTTCCTCAACAGTCTTCACATTTTGCTTTTTTAATATATTGTCTTAGGCTGTTTGTGTGGCTTAAAAGACACACATTTGTTTCTTATAATTCTAGAGGCTGGGAATGCCAAGATCAAAATGCTGGCAGATTTAGTATCTGGTGAAGATCTGCATCCTGGTTCACAGAGATCAGTCTTTTTTTAATATATATATATATATCTATTTACTTATTTATTTGGCTGCATCAGGTCTTATTTGTGACATGTGGGATCAGGTCAGTTTTCATTCCAATCCCAAAGAACAGCAGTGCCAAAGAATGTTCAAGATATTGTATAAATGTGCTCATTCCGCATGCTAGTAACAGTATACTCAAAATCCTTCAATTTAGGCTTCAGCAGTATGTGAACTGAGAACTTACAGACGTACAAGCTGGGTTTAGGAGAAGCAGAAGAACAAGAGAGCAAATTGCCATCACTTGTTGGATCATAGAGAAAGGAAGGGAATTTCAGGAAAACATCTGCTTTGTTGACTATGCTAAAGCCTTTGACTGTGTGGATCACAAGAAACTGGAAAATTCTTAGAGAGATGGGTATACCAGACCATCTTACCTGTCTCCTGAGAAATCTGAATGCAAGCCAAGAAACAACAGTTAGAATAGGAAACAGCTGACTGGATCGAAATTGGGAAAAGAGCATGTCAAGACTGTATAATATCACCTTGCTTATTTAACTTCTATGCAGAGCACGTCATGTGAAATGCTGGACTGGATGAATCACAAGCTGGAATCAAGACTGGTGGGAGAAACATCAACAACTTTAGATATGCAGATGATACCATTCTAAGGGCAGAAAGTGAAGAGGAACTAAAGTGCTTCTTGATGTGGGTGAAAGAGGAGAGTGTAAAAGCTAGCTTAAAACTCAACATTAAACAAGCTAAGATCTTGGCATTGGTCCCATTACTTCATGGCAAATAGAAGGGGAAAAGTGAAAGCAGTGACAGATTCTATTTTCTTGGGTTCCAAAATCACTGCAAATGGTAATTATAGCCATGAAATTGAAAGATCCTAGTTCTTTGGAAGGAAAGTCGTAACAAACCCAGACAGCATATTAAAAAGCAGAGACATTACTTTGCTGACAAAGGTCCATATAGTCAATGCTATGATTTTTCCTGGCAGGTAGAGAATCTGCCTGCCAATGCAGGAAATGCAAGAAACATGGGTTAGATCCCTGGGTGGGGGATCCCCTGGAGGAGGAAATGGCAACCCACTCCAGTATTCTTGCCTGAAAAATTCCATGGACAAAGGAGACTGGTGAGCTATAGTCCATGGGGTCACAAAGAGTCAGACACAACTGAACATGGTTTTTCCAGTAGTCATATACAGCTGTGAGAGTTGAAGAATTGATTTTTTCAAATTGTGGTGCTAGACTCTTGAGAGTCCCCTTGGACTGCAAGAAGATCAAGCCAGTCAATCCTAAAGGAAATCAACCCTGAATATTCATTGGAAGGACTGATGGTGAAGCTGAAACGTCAATACTTTGGCCACCTGATGCAAAGAGCTGACTCACTGGAAAAGACCCTGATGCTGGGAAAGATTGAAGGCAAAAGGAGAAGGGGGCAACAGAGGATGAGATGATTAGATAGCATCACCAACTCAGTGGACATGAATCTGAGTGAACTCTGGAATATAGTGAAGGAAAGGGGAGACTGATGTGCTGCAGTCCAGAGTATTTGGGGTTCCAAAGAGTTGGACACGACTTAGGGGCTGAGCAACAACTATTCCTGTGTATTTTCTTCTTTTTGATGTGATGGTAAATGGGATTGTTTCCTTAATTTCTATTTCTGAGTTAGTGTATAGAAATTCGGCAAGTTTACCCAATTCACTGATGAGCTTTAGTAGTTTTCTGCTAAACATCTTTTTCTTTTCTTGTAGCATCTTTAGGATTTTCTGTATAAAGTATCATGTCATCTGCAGTGACAGTTTTATTTCTTCCTTTTTAATTTAGATTCCTTTTATTTCTTTTTCCTCTCTTAGGGCTGTGCTAGGACTCCCAAAACTGTGTTGAATAAAATTGGTAAGAGTGGGCATCCTTGTCTTGTTCCTGATCATAGAGGGAATGCATTCAGCTTTTCACCATTAAGTATGATGTTAGCTGTGGACTTGTTATATATGCCCTTTATAATGTTGAGGTATGTGTCCTCTATGCCCTCTTTCTAAAGAGTTTTTTAAAAATCATAAATGGATGTTGAATTTTATCAAAAGTTCTTTCTGGATCTATTGAGATGATCATATGGTTTTCATTCTTTTTTGTTCATATGTATAACATTGATTTGTGGGTATTGAAAAATCCTTCAATTCGGTTCAGTTGCTCAGTCGTGTCTGACTGTTTGCGATCCCATGAATCGCAGCATGCCAGGCCTCCCTGTCCATCACCATCTCCTGGAGTTCACTCAAACTCACGTCCATTGAGTCAGTGATGCCATCCAGCCATCTCATCCTCTGTCGTCCCCTTCTCCTCCTGCCCCCAATCCCTCCCAGCATCAGAGTCTTTTCCAATGAGTCAACTCTTCACATGAGGTGGCCAAAGTACTTGAGTTTCAGCTTTAGCACCATTCCTTCCAAAGAACACCCAGGGCTGATCTCCTTTAGAATGGACTGGTTGGAGCTCCTTGCAGTCCAAGGGAGTCTAAAGAATCTTCTCCAACACCACAGTTCAAAAGCATCAATTCTTTGGCACTCAGCTTTCTTCATAGTCCAACTCTCATATCCATACATGACCGCTGGAAAAACCATAGCCTTGACTAGATGGACCTTACATCCCTATAATAAATTCCACATGATCATAGTGTATGACCCTCTCAATATATTGTTGAATTTGATATGCTTATATATACTTTTTTATTTGCTTGTATTTTGTTGAGGATTTTTGCATCCATGTTCATCTGTGATATTGTCCTGTAACTTACTTTTTTTGGGGGGGTCATATCTTTGTCTAGTTTTGATATTACGGTGATGGTAGCCTCATAGAATAAGTCTGGAAGTGTTCCTTCCTCTTCAGTGTTTTGTGAATAGTTTCAGAAGGATAAGCATTAATTCTTCTCTAAATGTTTGGTAGAATTAACTCATGAAGCCATTTGGCCCTGGTTTTTTGTTTGTTTGAGTTTTAAAATTATTGATTCCATTTTATTACTGGTACTTGATCTATTCATATTTATTATTTCTTCCTGGTTCAGTCTTGGAAGATTGTATGTTCCAAAGATTTGTCCATTTCTTCTAGGTTGTCTAATTGTTGGCAAATACTGTTCATAACATTCTCTTATGAATTGTTTGTATCTCTGTGGTATTCGGAGAAGGCAATGACACCCTATTCCAGTACTCTTGCCTGGAAAATCCCATGGAAGGAGGAGCCTGGTAGGCTGCAGCCCATGGAGTCGCTAAGAGTCAGACACAACTGAGCGACTTCACTTTCACTTTTCACTTTCATGCGTTGGAGAAGGAAATGGCAACCCACTCCAGTGTTCTTGCTTGGAGAATCCCAGGACGGGAGAGCCTGGTGGGCTACCGTCTATGGAGTTGCACAGAGTCAGACACGACTGAAGCGACTTAGCAGCAGCAGCAGCAGTAGCTGCTGTGGTATTGGTTATTTTGATTATTGGGGTCCTTTCCATTTTTTACTTGATGAGCCCAGTTAAAAGTTTATCAATTTTTTTTATATTTTAGAAGAACCAGCTCTTGGTTTTATTGATCTTTTCCATTTTTGTCTCTATTTTATTTCTGCTCTGATCTTTGTTACTTCCTTCCTTGTTAACTTCTTTTCCTGCTATTTTAATTCATTAATTAATTTTAAATTTTTAATTGGGGGATAATTTCTTTACAATATTGTGTTAGTTTCTTCTGTACAACAATGTGAATCAGCTATAAGTATACATATATCCCCTCCCTCCTAAACCTACTTTCCGTGCCCCCATTCCACCCCTCTAGGTCATCACCTTGTTAACTTTCGACTTAGTTTGTTCTTTTCTGTTTCTTTGATGTGCAATGTTAAGTTGTTTATGTCAATCTTTTATTTTTCTTAATATTGCTGTTTATCTTCCTTAGACTACTTTTGCTGCCATGTATAATTTTTGGTAGCTATATTCCAACTTTTGCTTGTTTCAAGCTATTTTTTTGCTTTGTTGATTTATTCTTGACCTATTGGTTGTTCAGGAGTGTGTTGTTAATTTCTATGTACCTAAAAGACTTCCAGCTTTCCTCTTATTATTGATTTCTAGAGTCATGCTGTTGTGGTCAGAAAAGTTACTTGGTGTGATTTCAGTCTTCTTAAATTTGCTGACTTGTTTGTGACCTATAATATGATCTATCCTGGAGAATGTTCATGTGTGCTTGAGAAGAATTGTGTGTTCTGTTGCCCTTGGATGAAATGTCCTGTATTTCCTCTGTTTGGTTCTTTTGGTCTAATGTATGGTTTATGCCCTGGTTTGTTTTTTGTTGTTGTTGATTCTTTCTGGATGATCTATCTCACTAAAACTAGGGTAGGGAAGTCCCCTACTAATATTGTAAGTTTTTCCCTTCAAGTCTGTTAATGTTTGCTTGATAGATTGAGGTGCTTCAATTTTTGTGTAAATATATTTATGATTATTATATTTTGATTGATTAACCTCTTCATCATTATATACTGACTGTCTTTGTCTCTTGTTACCATTTTGGCTAATAAAAGTATAGATACCTTGCCTGTTTTTGATTTTCACTTATTTTCACATGCTGTTTTTTTCACATGTTCACTTGAGTCTATGTGTGTTCTTAAAGTCAAAATGAGTCTCTTGTAGGCAGCATATATTTAGGTCCTGCTTTTCTTCCCTCATCCAGCCACTCTATGGCCATTGATTGGAGAATTTAATCTATTTACATTTGAAGTAACTACTAATAGGCAATAACTTACTAATGCCATCTTATTAATCATTTCCTGGCTATTTTGTAGTTCCAATTTTTTCCGTTTCTTCCTCTCCTGGTGCCTTACTTGAATTTGTGATTTTCTGCAGTGATATGTCTGATTCCCTTCTCTTTGTCTATTGGAATATACTATAAATTTTTGCTTTGTAATTCCTACACAGCTTATATAAATCATCTATAAAGCTTTCCATTTTACTCTGATAGAAACTTAGCTTTGATTGCATAGAAAAAAATTGCCCTTTTACTCCCCTCTTTATATTTTTATGTTGCAAATTACCTCTCTTATATTGTGTATTTGTTACATAGTTATTGTAGCTATAGTTATTATTAATGCTCTTGTTTTTTAGCCTTTATACTATAGTTAAATGGTTAACACCCCAATGTATTATAGTATTCTATATTTTCATATATATTTATCTTTACCAGTGTGTTGCATATTTCCATGTTTTCATGTTACTAATTAGTGTTCTTTTATTTCAGCTTTAAGAACTCCTTTTAGCATTTCTTATAAGGCAGACCTAGTGGTGATGAATTTCTATGGATTTTGTTTCTCTGGGAGTCTTTATTTCTTCTTAATTTTTGAAGGCTAACTTCACCAGATACAGTGTTTGTGATTGGCAGGTTTTTTCCTTCTAGCACTTTGAATGTGTCATTTCACCTTCTCCTGGCTTGTGGCCATTTTGCTGAGAAATTTGCTTATAGCCTAATGGGGGTTTCATCATATGTTATAATCATTTTTTACTCTTTATGTTTAAAGATTCTCTCTTGGTCTGATTTTTGACAGTTTTACTGTGATATGTCTTAGAAAAGGTAGTTTTGGATTGAAATTTTAGGGTAACTTGTAGCCTCAAGAACTTGGATGTCCAGATTTCTCCCCAGGTTTAGGAATTTCTCAGCCATTATTATTTTTTTTAGATTAAATTTTTTTTTTAATTTTTAAAAATTTATTTATTTTTAATTGAAGGATATTTGCTTTATGATACTGTGTTGGTTTCCACCATACAGAAACCAACCAAAATTCCTTCCTGCAAAGGAGATTTTAATGGGCAGTCAAGAAAAGTTGTTAATGGAAGATTTTTGAAGTAATGAACAAGATTGACAGAGATCATCTAAATGTTCAGAATAAAAGCCTTGAGTGGTATCTGGATTATTTTCTGAACTTTCGGATGTAAAGTTGAAATTGAACTTAAAAGATAATTGGAAGGGTGTAAATGGTGTGGATATGTTCTCAAAGAGCACCATATTAGTAAGAAAAATTAGAGTTTTAATGTATTTCTTTCTTTTTTTTTTTTTTTTTTTTTGTCTCTTGGCTCCCAAACCTTGCCTGCTCCTAATCAAATGTCTTGTAAATGTGGGCCTTAGCCCCATTGGGAATTGTGGGGAAAAATTAGGTGACTCAGTATACCCCATTCCTTTTATTGCCCATACAACTCAAAGCAACTTTTAATGTAGGTTGGTGAAAAATTTATTATCATTTTAGTATGAGTATAATCATCATGCTGAAGCCTTTTCTGTGAAGTTTTTTTCTGTGAAGATTAACACCAAAGACCTATATATAGAAAACTATAAAACACTGATGAAAGAAATCAAAGATGACACAAGTAGATGGAGAAATATACCATATTCATGGGTCAGAAGAACCAATATAGTGAAAATGAGTATACTACCCAAACCAATCTATAGATTCAATGCAATCCCTATCAAGATACCAATGGTATTTTTCAGAGATCTAGAATAAATAATTTTACAATTTGTATGGAAATACAAAAAACCTCAAATAGCCAAAGCAATCTTGAGAAAGAAGACTGGAACTGGAGGAATCAACCTGCCTGACTTCAAGCTCCACTACAAAGCTACAGCCATCAAGACATTATGGTACTGGCACAAAAACAGAAATATAGATCAATGGAACAAAATAGGAAGCCCAGAGATAAATCCACACACCTATGGACACCTTATCTTTGACAAAGGAGGCAAGAATATACAATGGAGAAAAGACAATCTCTTTAACAAGTGGTGCTGGGTGACCACGGCAGCTGGGAAAACTGGTCAACCACTTGTAAAAGAATGACACTAGAACACTTTCTAACACCATACACAAAAATAAACTCAAAATGGATTAAAGATCTAAATGTAAGACCAGAAACCATAAAACTCCTAGAGGAAAGTGTAGGTGAAACACTCTCTGACATAAATCACAGCAGGATCCTCTATGACCCATTTCCCAGAGTAATGGAAATAAAAGCAAAAATAAACAAATGGGACCTAATTAAACTTAAAAGCTTTTGCACAACGAAGGAAACTATAAGCAAGGTGAAAAGACAGCCTTCAGAATGGGAGAAAATAATAGCAAATGAAGCAAGTGACAAAGAATTAATCTCAAAAATATACAAGCAGCTCCTGCAGCTCAATTCCAGAAAAATACATGACCTAATCAAAAAATGGGCCAAAGAACTAAACAGAAATTTCTCCAAAGATGGCTAACAAACACATGAAACAATGCTGAGCATCACTCATTATTAGAGAAACGCAAATCAAAACCACTATGAGGTACCATTTCATGCCAGTCAAAATGGCTGCGATCCAAAAGTCTACAAGCAATAAATGCTGGAGAGGGTGTGGAGAAAAGGGAACCCTCTTACGCTATTGGTGGGAATGCAAACCAGTATAGCCCCTATGGAGAACAGTGTGGGGATTCCTTAAAAATCTCGAAATAGAACTCCCATACAACCCAGCAATCCCATTGCTCTGCACACACACCAAGGAAACCAGAATTGAAAGAGACACGTGTACCCCAGTGTTCATCACAGCAGTGTTTACAATAGCTAGGACATGGAAGCAACCTAGATGTCCATTGGCAGACGAATGGATAAGAAAGCTGTGGTACATATACACAATGGAATATTACTCAACCATTAAAAAGGATACGTTTGAATCAGTTCTAATGAAGTGGATAAAACTGGAGCCTATTATACAGAGTGAAGTAAATCAGAAAGAAAAACACCAATACAGTTTACTAACATATATATTTGGAATATAGAAAGATAGATGGTAATGATGACCCTATATATGAGACAGCAAAAGAGACACAGATGTAAAGAGCAGTCTATTGGACTCTGTGGGAGAAGGCGAGGGTGGGATGATTTGAGAGAATAGCATTGAAACATGTATATTATCATTTGTGAAACAGATCGCCAGCCCAGGTTTGATGCATGACACAGGGTGCTCAGGGCTGGTGCACTGGAATGACCCTGAGGGATGGAATGGGGAGGGAGGCAGGAGGGGGTTTCAGGATGGGGAACACATGTACACCCATGGCTGATTCATGTCAATGTATGGCAAAAACCACTACAGTATTGTAAAGTATTTAGCCTCCAATTTAAATAAATAAATTTTTTAAAAAAAGATTAACACCAGTCTAACCAGGCAATCACCTTGAAGGACATTAATTGCAACTTTGGGATTTATTTTCCCAATGGCCCCAGTCAAAGAAGGAAAATCATATTATTCTCTTTGTTTCTGTAAAAGTCCTGTTTGCTCTGGGATAAGGGGTGCATCCCCTGATACCTTATTATGCCCTGAAGAGTTCCCATGTTCTGCTAAAAGGAAAATTTTGGACAAACTCGTCTCATTTGTAACAATGATAATCAGTTATTTTCAGATTGCTTTCTACAGTTAGATTATATACATTAGTGCAGGTGGGATAGGAGGGCCATTAGGTTAATGTTTCAGGTCACATGATATCCAGAGAGCCTCTCATCAGTTTATATACGATTAGGGCATAGAAAGAAAGAGAACAGCAGGGAAGGTGAGCAAACACAGGAAGGTCACTACTGAAAGAAGTTGATGGAGTGCT
This sequence comes from Bos javanicus, assembly GCF_032452875.1. Taxonomy (NCBI): domain Eukaryota; kingdom Metazoa; phylum Chordata; class Mammalia; order Artiodactyla; family Bovidae; genus Bos; species Bos javanicus. The sequence continues at coordinate 30,183,446 of NC_083890.1, read as the reverse complement.
AACCCAGGTTTAATATAAAGGAATGAATATGACAAGAATTAAAAAATGTTTATTAGTAACAATGAGGGTGAGAAGAAAGTGCCAAGCCATCCACTTTCCCCATAATATTTGACTTAAGGGAAATATTTTATTCTATGGTTTATAAAGATATCTTTGATAGGGTCTTTATTTCCCTTTTATCTGTTAAGAAGGAAATCAAACCATAAAGCTTTGAAATTTAATTTCCTGAATTCTGTAGTTTTTCATCCCTAATCTCTTATCCCTTTTTACTCTTTTTTCCCTTTTTCCTTTGAGAAGAATGCTTAAAGAAAGGTAATAGAAAAAATACCACAGAACTCCCAATTTCTTTTAATTAATGTAATGTGAAATTCAGGCAGCTTTATAAGGCAGAAAAATTATGTCTGCATCAAAAAAGGTACCCACAGTATTTGAATTCAAATATCTTGTGATGTATTAACTCCAATTCTAAGGAAATTTAAAAAATCCCTTAGAATTTTCCCATCATATCTCAAAAGGTTAATAGTTATTTTCATTGTCAATAATATTAAGTGGTGCATTACTGTCTTTATGCCTGCCTAAATCAATCTTAGCCAAATTCAATGTTCCTAGCTCTCCAGCTTGTAACTCAACTAATTAGACATCTCTTATAGCTTTTTAAAGATTCAAGATTACAATATTAGAGCAAATAAACATTCCTCAAAAGACTGCAGGTGAATCTGTTTTGGTTGAATTTGTCTTTTGCCATATTCTATCAGAGAATGTGAGAGAAGCAGAAGTAGCAAGGCAAAGCTATTTGGGAATATTTAGATGATGGGATACTGTGCCTTGCATCAATAACTATATAACGAAAGAGTGTTATTTTTTTTCTGTGACAAATAGATAATGCATATGAGAAAATAAGCAACTGAAAATCAAACTATTAGTACACATTCAAATTTCTTAACTTTATTTTTTACAAAAGAATCACGAGAAGATGTCCTTGTCACTGGATTTTATGTAATGTTCACATATCTTTGTCTATTAAAAGTTAGTGAATTTTATCTTTGGAATTTCCCATTCCAAATTGTGGAAAACCTAGACATATTATGTAATTGTAGGTTGTGACTCAGAATTTAATGTCTTACCTATTGTTCTAAAGCATATGCAGTTTTGTGGGCACAATCTTTAAACCCTGTTGTTCATGTTTCATAGACACTCAAAATACACACTTTGTATTCCAAATACCACAATCAGAGTTCCTCTCTGCTTTCCTGCTCCAACCACCCTCCTTTTCTTGCTCCTTCTTAACAGTTTCCTTCATCTTTTTTTTTTTTTTTTAATCTTCCAAAACAAGTTGTATTCTCATTTATGTTTGGGAGTATTTTATCACCAAATTCCCCAATCTACTTCATTTTTCAATTAATCCAGATTATTAGCTGTTTTTTTGTTGTTGTTGTTGTTTGTTGTTTCCATAAAGGCCACTTAGATAAGTAGCTTTTACACCTCAGCATTTCATTTCTTCTTTACCTTCTGGGTTTCCTTGTGTGGACATTGCTCTGTGGAGCACTTCTGTGGTTTTAGCACTTCTACGATGATCGTGTGTTGATACCTGTGCAGTGAATTTCAGCTTAACTCATTATTATGAATATTGATCAGTTGGTGTGTGCTCATGCATGCATGTGTCTTTGTTTATATTTACATTTGCATGTTATTTGTGTCTGGAAATAAGCTGATAGCATAAATAAACAAGTATGAATGTTTTATTTTGTCTATAAACATATCAATTGAAGTTTACTTTTTTCATCCAATGTTAACACTTTAAAGTTACTGCTGAATTGTTTTTATCTCATGATAAATTCTCACCTTTGTGCAAGATTGTTAAGACTGCAGATATTTCTTTCTATGTAACCACAAAATCAGAAATAACCTGAAAATGAGGAAAAGGGGGTAGAGGTTTTTTTTTTCCCTAAGAAAAGAGAGTTTTTAAAATGAAAATTTTCTTAGCTATGAAAAGTCTTTAATCTTCATTTATCCAAATGCTAACATACATAAAAAATAACTGATTCAGATGAGAAGCTATTGATAGTATCTACAGCAGGACAAATGTCTGAATGAAACATAAAAACAAAACTATAAAAATCCTATTGTTATAATGGCAGTATAATGTATTTTCTCCCTCAATCAGTTTGCAAGGGTTTGACAATGAGGGGGCGGACTTTCAGTTTATATGATTCTTCAGGTATTGAAAGAATAAGAAAGATGAAGGAAAAAAATGCAAGTTCTGGTTACTTTGTTCTGCTGGGTTTTTCTAACTGGCCTCATCTTGAGTTAGTTCTCTTTGTGGTTGTCTTGATGTTCTACCTGATGACACTGATAGGTAACCTGTTCATCATTTTCTTGTCATATCTGGATTCCCATCTCCACACTCCTATGTACTTCTTCCTCTCAAACCTCTCTTTTCTGGATCTCTGCTACACCACGAGTTCCATCCCCCAGTTGCTGTTCAACCTCCAGGGGCCAGAGAAAACCATCTCTTATGCTGGTTGCATGATTCAACTTTATTTTGTCCTTGCACTGGGAACTGCTGAATGTGTGCTGTTGGTGGTGATGTCCTATGACCGTTATGCAGCTGTGTGTAGACCCCTGCATTACACTGTCCTCATGCACCCTCGTTTCTGCCATCTGTTGGCTGTGGCTTCTTGGGTAAGTGGCTTTACCACCTCAGCACTTCATTCCTCATTTACCTTCTGGGTACCCCTGTGTGGACATCGCCAAGTGGACCATTTCTTCTGTGAAGTTCCAGCATTGCTTCGACTGTCATGTGTTGATACTCATGCTAATGAGCTGACCCTTATGGTCATGAGCTTCATTTTTGTGATCATACCACTTATTCTCATTCTCAGCTCCTATGGTGCCATTGCTCAGACTGTGCTGAGGATGCAGTCAACAACTGGACTTCAGAAAGTCTTTGGGACGTGTGGAGCTCATCTTATGGTTGTATCCCTCTTTTTCATTCCAATCATGTGCATATATCTACAGCCACCATCAGGAAATTCTCAAGATCAGGGCAAGTTCATTGCCCTCTTTTATACTGTTGTCACACCTAGCCTCAACCCTCTAATCTACACTCTCAGAAACAAAGATGTAAAAGGGGCAGTTAAAAGATTAATGGGCTGGGGTAGGGAGATGTGAGAGATCACCTGTCCAGCAACTTTTGTTCAGAGAGTCTTATCTTTCTCAGAGGTTTCCTCTGCTCCTTTGAGATGTGATGGCATTTTTGGTCTACAACCCACCAAGCATAGAAGAAAAGTTCTGCCCCAAAATTTGTTGTTCTTTTTATTTGTTCATTCTGAAATATTTTCTAAAGATAACCTTTTTGATTTGTACAACTTTAATCTTTAATTATTCTATATTTAGTGTTCCCAGAAATTAAGGGCCTGGTTTTAAAATTAATATACTAATTTATGGAGCAAACTTTAGTATCTACAGAAAGAGAGAGTCAATATAGCAAAGATTAGGCTAAGAGAGTTTTTGGTCATTGACAGTCATTACGTTTACATAAGTGGTAAAAATTCTTTGGCTGAAATACACTTTATTCAAGATACTAAATTTTTTGAGCGTTTTGTCTTATGGACCTATATATACACTTGTTGCATTGAAAGATATAAAGAATTACCTGTTCAAATGATTCATTCATTCATCAATTCCTTTATTCATTGACTGTCTCCAGGGTATATGTATTCCCCTCTCTTCATTCTCTTTATCTTTCACTAGACATGATCATGACTATAGGGTACAGACTCATGTCTTTGAATCCACCTCTCAACCAAGGCTTATTGGGTAATAGAATTTTTCCTAAATAATTGGGGCCACATGATGGATCATTTCACATATCACACAAACTTTGCAAAGTGTGAAAATGTTTACTCTTCCTGCCTCCATGGAAAACTTACCATTTGGCATTCCACATGTAGCATTCCAGTCTTTTCAACATATAAATGGTTCTCCTTTTTAAGGCTTATTGAAGTATAATTTACATATAATAAAATTCATCCATTTAAAATGTACAGTTCAATGAGTTTTGACAAATATATAATTGTATAAATATCACCACAATCAAGAGAAAGTACATTTCCATCGCTCTCCAAGGAATGCTGTCCTTTTGCTGTCAGTTCTTTTACCCGTGCCTGAAGCAACCATTGATTTTGTCATAATAGTTTTGCTTCTTTCATTTTTTTTAAAGAATTTCATATAAATGTAATAATACAGTGTATAATCTTTGAGTTTGGCTTCTTTCACTTAGCATGATGGTTTTGAAATTTAGACATGCATCAATGGCTCCCCCCTTTTACTTGCTGATTAGAATTCCATTGTATGAATATGGCACAATATATCCATTTATCTGATAATGAGTTTTTGAAAGTATTTACTTTTTTGGTTATTATGAATAAAGCTCTTATAAAGATTGGTATACAAGTGTTTGTGTGGGTAAGTGTTTTCTCTAAATTTAGGTAAACACCTAACAGTGGGATTGATGGATCATAAACTAAGTATATGTTTGCCTTTATTAGAAATTTTCAAAATGTTTTCAAAGTAGGTATACCATTTTCATTCCAGAAAACAGTGTATGAGAGTTACAATTACCCCACATTTTCTATAACATCTGGTATTGTGAGTCTTTATACTTTTAGCCTTTCCAGTCAGTTTACAGTTATATCTCACTGTGGTTCTAATTTGCATTTACTTAAAGGCTATGATGTTGACCATCTTTTCATGTACCTCCTATATCTTATTTTGTCATGTTTATGTTAAAATATTCTACCCGTTTTTATTGGGTCATTTATCTTTTTATTACTGAGTTCTAAATATTACTTATACATTCTTAACTCAAGTCCTATGTCAGATAAATGTTTTGTAAGATGTTCTTCCAGTCTGTGGTGTGCTTTTTATTTTCTAATACTGTCTTCCAAAGAGCAAGTTTTAACCTTTAATGAAATACATGTTTCTACAAAAAAGCATGACAGCATTTTCATTGTGATTGCATTGAATTTATGGACCAATTTGGGAGGAACTGACATCTTGGCAATATTGAGTCTTCTGATTCAGGAACACCGTGTATATCTCCATTTATTTACATCTTTTAAATTTCTCTCAGAAGCATTTGAAGTTTTTATTATATTGATCTTGTGTATGTTTGGTAAAATTTATCCATAACTATTTAATGTTTTGAATGCAATTGTAATGGCATAGAAATACAATTGAGTTTTCATATATTGACCTTGTATCCTGTGACTGTGCTAACTGCACATTTTATTTCTGGAAGACTTTTAATAATTTTTAGAAAATAAATGCAAAGTATTTATATTTCAAAAGGGATTGTGGGCAATCTATTTACCATTCATTTAAGACCAGCACTTTGGTCTAAAGGCTGCCAAAAGTTCACTTAAGTCTATCTAGGAAGTTATTATTATTTTTTTTTCTCTTGTTATGGCTATCTTTAAATTATCCCAAGTGGAAGACTGTCAGATTGCCAACTAAAAATAACCTAAAATCTTGCTCAGTGACATATTTCAGTAATCAAGGAATGCAATAAATTGACTTCAGACTGTACTACAAAGCTACAGTCATCAAGACAGTATGGTACTAGCACAAAGACAGAAATATAGATCAATGGAACAAAACAGAAAGTCCAGAGATAAATTGATGCTTTTGAACTGTGGTGTTGGAGAGGACTCTTGAGAGTCCCTTGGACTGCAAGGAGATCCAATCAATCCATCCTAAAGGAAATCAGTCCTGGGTGTTCATTGAAAGGACTGATGTTGAAGCTGAAACTCCAATACTTCGGACACGTGATACGAAGAACTGATGCTGGGAAAGATTGAAGGCAGGAGGAGAAGAGGATGACAGAGGATGAAATGGTTGGATGGCATCACCGATGCAATGGACATAAGTTGAGAAAGGTCTGGGAGTTGGTGATGGACAGGGAAACCTGGAGTGCTGCAGTCTATGTGGTTGCAAAGAGGTGAACGTGACTGAGCGACTGAACTGAACTGATGGACACCTTATCTTTGACAAAGAAGGCAAAAGTATACAATGGAGAAAAGACAGTCTTTTTAACAAGTGGTGCTGAGAAAACTGTCAACCACATGTAAAAGAATGAAACTAGAACACTTTCTAACACTATATACAAAATAAACTCAAAATGGATTACATATCTAAATGTAAGACCAGAAACTATAAAACTCTTAGAGGAAAACATAGGCAGATACTCTCTGTCATAAATCACATCAAGATCCTCAATGACCCACTTCCCAGAGTAATGGAAATAAAAACAAATATAAACAAATGGGGCCTAATTAAAGCTAAAAGCTTTTGCACAATGAAGGAAAGTATAAGCAAAGTGAAAAGACTGGCTTCAGAATGGGAGAAAATAATAGCAAATGAAACAACTGACAAAGAATTAATCTCCTAAATATACAAGCAGCTTGTGCTGCTCAATACCAGAAAAATGAACAACCCAATCAAAAAGTGGGCAGAAGAATTAAACAGACATTTCTCCAAAGAAGACATACAGATGGCTAAAAATAAATGAAAAGATGCTCAACATCACTCATTATTAGAGAAATGCAAATTGAAACCACAACGAGGTATCATCTCATTCCAGTCAGAATGACTGTCATCAAAATGTCTACAAACAATAAATGCTGAAGAGGGTGTGGAGAAAAGAGAACCCTCTTACTCTGTTGGTGGGAATGCAAACTTGTACAACCACTATGGAGAACAGTGTGGAGATTCCTTAACAAACTGGAAACAGAACTTCCATATGACACAGCAATCCCACTTCTGGGCATACACCCCGAGGAAACCAGAATTGAAAGAGACACATGTACCCCAATGTTCACTGCAGCACTGTTTACAATAACTAGGACATGGAAACAACCTAAATGTCCATCGGCAGATGAACAGATAAGGAATTTGTGGTACATATACACATGGAATAGTACTCAGCTATAAAAGGAACACATTTGAGTCAGTTCTAATGAGGTGGATGGAACTGGAGCCTATTATACAGAATGAAAAAGTCAGAAAGAGAAACACAGATAGTGTATATTAATGCACACATACCCACTCCAGTATCCCTGCCTGGAAAACTCCATGGACAGAGGAACCTGGCAGGCTACAGTCCATGGGGTCACAAAGAATCAGACATGATTGAGCAACTAACATGGAATTTAGGAAGATGGTAAAATAGATGCAGAGCAGTAAAATAGACACAGATGTAAAGAACAGACTTTTGGACTCTCTGGGAGAAGGCGAGGGTGGGATGATTTGAGAGAATAGCATTGAAACATGTATATTATCATATGTAAAATAGATGACCAGTGCAAGTTTGGTGCATGAGGCACCCAAAGTTGGTGCTCTGGGACAACCCAGAGGGATGGGGTGGGGAGAGAGACAGGAAGTGGGGTTCAGGATGGGGGGATATATGTGTACCCATGACTGATTCATGTTGATGTATAGCAAAACCCATCACAGTATTGTAAAGTAATTATCCTCCAATAAAAATAAATAAATTAATTTAAAAAATTGAGTTTCTGTTGTGGCAATTTAAACATAATCCAGCCTCAGTATTGATAGTGTTGGGAAGTTACATCCCTCATTTGAATGCTCTGTCTGAGTCTGAGAGTCAGTACCTTCAGTTTACTTTTCTTTCTACAGTATCTTTTTGACTTAGTTTCAATGTTTCAGTGATTTCATTTCTGAAAAGTCCTGTTTTTAGTGCAGGGAGTAAAGCTTTCACCAAGTCTGAAAATGTAGAGAATTTCATTTTAACCTATAGCTTGCAGAACATGCTACCAGTTAGTGTTCATTCCTATAAGCACTGGAGGCTGACTCTGACAAATTTTCTTCAAAGATTGTTGGAAGAATGATGGATGCCAGGATAACCCAGGCTCTCAGAGTCCAATTACTAGGGTAGTGCCAGGGAGTCCAGAGCAAAAGTGAATGAACAGCCTCAAGTTCACAGGAACAACTCAGGGCCTGTCGTCTTCCTTCTTTATCCTTCTGCTCAAGAGTCAAAGCACTGGAGAAAGTCAGCCTGATCAAGCCTCAGTCCTGTGTCCAGCTCTAGACTAGGGACCAGGGCTCTCTGACACACACTCACCAAGATTGAACAGGAGGGAGGGAGTTCGTAGATGAGAAGGAAGGTGCAGCTGGAGGGGTACTGAACAGAAGGAAAGACCCTCCCAAGTCATGGTCTCAATGCTGCATGAGGATGGAACTGTGCTTTACTTATTTTTGCTGGACACACAGTAGGCCTTCAGTAAATGTTTGTTCATTTGAATGTTGTTTAATCACTAAGTCGTGTCTGACTCTTTGTGATCCCATGGACTGTAGCCCACCAGGCTCCTCTATCCATGAGATTTCCCAGGCAAGAATGCTTCAATAAATTTTTAAGAATTTTATAGGTACAAGTTCATGTCATTCACAAATAAAGACTGTTATTTCTACCTGTCCAACTGCTGTTCCTTTTATATCGCTATCTTACTTTGTTGCACTGTCTGTGATTTCTAGATTAATTTTGACTGTAAGAACTGAGAGCCAGAATCCTTGCCTTATTCTCAATTTTCAGGGGAAGTAGTCAGTCTTTTATCAATAGATATGTTTAGCTTTTTTTTTTTTTTTTCTGTATCATCTATTAGGATTAGAAAGTTTCATTCTCGTCTTGGTTTGCTGTGATTGTCATGAAAGGGTGTGAAATTTTGTCCAGCATTTTTTCTGCATTTCTTCATTTTCTTCTTTATTCAATTAACATGGAGAATTTCACTGGTTAATTTTCATGAGTTAAACTAACTTTGCCTCTTGGCAGTGGACTCTTGATCATAATGTGTTATCCTTTTAAAATCAATCTGGATTTCAGTTGCTAATTTTTTTTGTCTAATTACTGGGTTAATTACTAGGTAAGAATTTTTGGGTCTGTAATCATGAGTGATAATAAGCAATATTTTGCTCTTCTTATGATGTTCTTTGTCTAGTTTCTGTACCAACTTAGTGCTGGTTTCATTACATGACTTGGGAAATACTCCCTTCTTCTCTATTTTCTGAAAGAGTTTGTTTAGCATTGGCATTCCTCTTAAGTGTTCAATAGGACACTGATGTAAACATTTATTATTTCCTTTCTTTTGCTTACTTTTAGTTTAATTTCATCTTCGTTATTCAACTTTTGAAGGTGACAGTGTAGATCATTGATATTAGATCATTTCCCTTTATTTTATTTTAATTTTTTTAAATTTAATTTTATTTTTTAATTTACAATATTGTATTGGTTTTGCATATATTAAAATGAATCTGCCACAGGTATACATGTGTTCCCCATCCTGAACCCCCCTCCCCCGTCCCTCCCCATACCATCCCTCTGGGTCGTCCCAGTGCACCAGCCCCAAGCATCCAGTATCCTGCATCGAACCTGGACTGGCGACTCGTTTCATATATGATATTATACATGTTTCAATGCCATTCTCCCAAATCATCCCACCCTCTCCGTCTCCCACAGAGTCCAAAAGACAATTCTATACATCAGTGTCTCTTTTGCTGTCTCGTATATAGGGTTATTGTTACCATCTTTCTAAATTCCATATATATGCGTTAATATACTGTATTGATGTTTTTCTTTCTGGCTTACTTCACTCTATAATAGGCTCCAGTTTCACCCACCTCATTAGAACTGACTCAAATGCATTCTTTTTAATGGCTGAGTAATACTCCATTGTGTATATGTACCACTGCTTTCTTATCCATTCATCTGCTGATGGACATCTAGGTTGCTTCCATGTCCTGGCTATTATAAACAGTGCTGCGATGAACATTTGGGTACACGTGTCTCTTTCCCTTCTGGTTTCCTCAGTGTGTATGCCCAGCAGTGGGATTGCTGGATCATAAGGCAGTTCTATTTCCAGTTTTTTAAGGAATCTCCACACTGTTCTCCATAGTGGCTGTACTAGTTTGCATTCCCACCAACAGTGTAAGAGGGTTCCCTTTTCTCCACACCCTCTCCAGCATTTATTGCTTGTAGACTTTTGGATCGCAGCCATTCTGACTGGCGTGAAATGGTACGTCATTGTGGTTTTGATTTGCATTTCTCTGATAATGAGTGATGTTGAGCATCTTTTCATGTGTTTCTTAGCCATCTGTATGTCTTCTTTGGAGAAATGCCTATTTAGTTCTTTGGCCCATTTTTTGATTGGGTCGTTTATTTTTCTGGAATTGAGCTGTAGGAGTTGCTTGTATATTTTTGAGATTAGTTGTTTGTCAGTTGCTTCATTTGCTATTATTTTCTCCCAGTCTGAAGTCTGTCTTTTCACCTAGCTTATAGTTTCCTTTGTTGTGCAGAAGCTTTTAAGTTTAATTAGGTCCCATTTGTTTATTTTTGCTTTTATTTCCAATATTCTGGGAGATGGGTCATAGAGGATCCTGTGTGATGTATGTCGGAGATATTTTGCCTATGTTCTCCTCTAGAGGTTTGATAGTTTCTGGTCTTATGTTTAGATCTTTAATCCATTTTGAGTTTATTTTTGTGTATGGTGTTAGAAAGTGTTCTAGTTTCATTCTTTTACAAGTGGCTGACCAGTTTCCCCAGCACCACTAGTTAAAGAGATTGTCTTTAATCCATTGTATATTCTTGCCTCCTTTGTCAAAGATAAGGTGTCCATATGTGCATGGATTTATCTCTGGGCTTTCTATTTTGTTCCACTGATCTATATTTCTGTCTTTGTGCCAGTACCATACTGTCTTAATGGCTGTGGCTTTGTAGTAGAGCCTGGAGTCAGGCAGGTTGATTCCTCCAGTTCCATTCTTCTTTCTCAAGATTGCTTTGGCTATTCGAGGTTTTTTGTATTTCCATACAAATTGTGAAATTATTTGTTCTAGCTCTGTGAAGAATACTGGTGGTAGCTTGATAGGGATTGCATTGAATCTATAAATTGCTTTGGGTAGTATACTCATTTTCACTATATTGATTCTTCCAATCCATGAACATGGTATATTCTCCATCTATTAGTGTCCTCTTTGATTTCTTTCACCAGTGTTTTATAGTTTTCTATATATAGGTCTTTAGTTTCTTTAGGTAGATATATTCCTAAGTATTTTATTCTTTCCGTTGCAATGGTGAATGGAATTGTTTCCTTAATTTCTCTTTCTATTTTCTCATTATTAGTGTATAGAAATGCAAGGGATTTCTGTGTGTTGCTTTTATATCCTGCAACTTTACTATAGTCATTGATTAGTTCTAGTAATTTTCTGGTGGAGTCTTTAGGGTTTTCTATGTAGAGGATCATGTCATCTGCAAACAGTGAGAGTTTTACTTCTTTTCCAATTTGGATTCCTTTTATTTCTTTTTCTGCTCTGATTGCTGTGGCCAAAACTTCCAAAACTATGTTGAATAGTAATGGTGAAAGTGGGCACCCTTGTCTTGTTCCTGACTTTAGAGGAAATGCTTTCAATTTTTCACCATTGAGGATAATGTTAGCTGTGGGTTTGTCATATATAGCTTTTATTATGTTGAGGTATGTTTCTTCTATTCCTGCTTTCTGAAGAGTTTTTATCATAAGTGGATGTTGAATTTTGTCAAAGGCCTTCTCTGCATCTATTGAGATAATCATATGGTTTTTATTTTTCAATTTGTTAATGTGGTGTATTACATTGACTGATTTGCGGATATTGAAGAATCCTTGCATCCCTGGGATAAAGCCCTCTTGGTCATGGTGTATGATCTTTTTAATGTGTTGTTGGATTCTGATTGCTAGAATTTTGTTAAGGATTTTTGCATCTATGTTCATTAGTGATATTGGCCTGTAGTTTTCTTTTTTTGTGTCATCTTTGTCAAGTTTTGGTATTAGGGTGATGGTGGCCTCATAGAATGAGTTTAGAAGTTTACCTTCCTCTGCAATTTTCTGGAAGAGTTTGAGTAGGATAGGTGTTAGCTGTTCTCTAAATTTTTGGTAGAATTCAGCTGTGAAGCCGTCTGGACCTGGGCTTTGGTTTGCTGGAAGATTTCTGATTACAGTTTCAATTTCCATGCTTGTGATGGGTCTGTTAGATTTTCTATTTCTTCCTGGTCCAGTTTTGGAAAGTTGTACTTTTCTAAGAATTTGTCCATTTCTTCCACGTTGTCCATTTTATTGGCATATAATTGTTGACAGTAGTCTCTTATGATCCTTTGTATTTCTGTGTTGTCTGTTGTGATCTCTCCATTTTCATTTCTAATTTTATTGATTGGATTTTTCTCCCTTTGTTTCTTGATGAGTCTGGCTAATGGTTTATCAGTTTTATTTATTCTTTCAAAGAACCAGCTTTTGGCTTTGTTGATTTTTGCTATGGTCTCTTTTGTTTCTTTTGCATTTATTTCTGCCCTAATTTTTAAGATTTCTTTCCTTCTACTAACCCTGGGGTTCTTCATTTCTTCCTTTTCTAGTTGCTTTAGGTGTAGAGTTAGGTTATTTATTTGACTTTTTTCTTGCTTCTTGAGGTGTGCCTGTATTGCTATGAACTTTCCCCTAAGGACTGCTTTTACAGTGTCCCATAGGTTTTGGGTTGTTGTGTTTTCATTTTCATTCGTTTCTATGCAAATTTTGATTTCTTTTTTGATTTCTTCTGTGCTTTGTTGGTTATTCAGCATCCTGTTGTTCAGCCTCAATATGTTGGAATTTTTAATAGTTTTTCTCCTGTAATTGAGATCTAATCTTACTGCATTGTGGTCAGAAAAGATGCTTGGACTGATTTCAATTTTTCTGAATTTACCAAGGCTAGATTTATGGCCCAGGATGTGATCTATCCTGGAGAAGGTTCCGTGTGTGCTTGAGAAAAAGGTGAAATTCATTGTTTTGGGATGAAATGTCTTATAGATATCAATTAGGTCTAACTGGTCTATTGTATCGTTTAAAGTTTGTGTTTCCGTGTTAATTTTCTGTTTAGTTGATCTATCCATAGGTGTGAGTGGGGTATTAAAGTCTCCCACTATTATTGTGTTTTTGTTAATTTCTCCTTTCATACTTGTTAGCATTTGCCTTACATATTGCGGTGCTCCTACGTTGAGTGCATATATATTTATAATTGTTATATCTTTTTCTTGGATTGATCCTTTGATCATTATGTAGTGACCATCTTTGTCTCTTTTCACAGCCTTTGTTTTAAAGTCTATTTTATCTGATATGAGTATTGCTACTCCTGCTTTCTTTTGGTATCTATTTGCATGGAAAATCTTTTTCCAGCCCTTCACTTTCAGTCTGTATGTGTCCCCCGTTTTGAGGTGGGTCTCTTGTAGACAGCATATGTAGGGTCTTATTTTTGTATCCATTCAGCCAGTCTTTGTCTTTTGGTTTGGGCATTCAACCCATTTACATTTAAGGTAATTACTGATAAGTATGATCCCATTGCCACTTACTTTATTGTTTGGGTTCGAATTTATTCACCATTTTTGTGTTTCCTATCTAGACAATATCCTTTAGCATTTGTTGGAGAGCTGGTTTGGTGGTGCTGAATTCTCTCAGCTTTTGCTTGTCTGAGAAGCTTTTGATTTCTCCTTCATATTTGAATGAGATCCTTGCTGGGTAGAATAATCTTGGCTGTAGGTTATTTTCTTTCATCACTTTAAGTACGTCTTGCCATTCCTTCTTGCCTTGAAGAGTTTCTATTGAAAGGTCAGCTGTTATCCTTATGGGAATTACCTTGTGTGTTATTTGTTGTTCTTCCCTTGCTGCTTTTAATGTTTGTTCTTTGTGTTTGATCTTTGTCAATTTGATTAATATGTGTCTTGGAGTGTTTCGTCTTGGGTTTATCCTGTTTTGGACTCTCTGCGTTTCTTGGACTTGAGTGATTATGTCCTTCCCCATTTTAGGGAAGTTTTCAACTATTATCTCCTCAAATATTTTCTCATGGTCTTTCTTTTTGTCTTCTTCTTCTGGGACTCCTATGATTCGAATGTTGGGGTGTTTAATATTGTCCTGGAGGTCTCTGAGATTGTCCTCATTTCTTTTAATTCATTTTTCTTTTTTCCCCTCTGATTCATTTATTTCTACCATTCTATCTTCTAATTCACTAATCCTATCTTCTGCCTCTGTTATTCTACTATTTGTTGCCTCCAGAGTGTTTTTGATTTCATTTATTGCATTATTCATTATACTGACTCTTTTTTATTTCTTCTAGGTCCTTGTTAAACCTTTCTTGCATCTTCTCAGTCCTTGTCTCCAGGCTATTTATCTGTGATTCCATTTGATTTCAAGATTTTGTATCAGTTTCACTATCATTAATTGGAATTCTTTATCAGGTAGATTCCCTGTGTCTTCCTCTTTTGTTTGGTTTGGTGGGCATTTATCCTGTTCCTTTACCTGCTGGGTATTCCTCTGTCTCTTCATCTTGTTTAAATTGCTGAGTTTGGGGTGTCCTTTCTGTATTCTGGCAGTTTGTGGAGTTCTCTTTATTGTGGAGTTTCCTCACTCTGTGTGGGTTTGTACAGATGGCTTGTCAAGTTTTCTTGGTTAGGGAAGCTAGTGTTGGTGTTCTGGTGGGTGGAGCTGGATTTCTTCTCTCTGGTGTGCAATGAAGTGTCCAATAATGAGTTATGAGATGTCTATGGTTTTGTAGTAACTTTGTGCAGCCTGTATATTGGAGCTCAAGGCTGTGTTCCTGTGTTGCTGGAGAATTTTCTTGGTATGTCTTGCACTGGAACTTGTTGGCCCTTGTGTGGTGCTTGGTTTCAGTGTAGGTATGGAGGCGTTTGATGAGCTCCTGTCAATTAATGTTCCCTGGAGTCAGGAGTTCCCTGGAGTCAGGGTTTGGACTTAAGCCTCCTGCTTCCAGTTATAGGTCTTATTTTTACAGTAGTGTCAAAACTTCTTCTATACAGCACCATTGATAAAACATCTAGGTTAAAGATGAAAAGTTTCTCCACCATGAGGGTCACCCAGAGAGGTTCACAGCGCTACATGGAGAAGAGAAGAGGGAGGAGGGAGTTAGAGGTGACCCGAATGAGATGAGGTGGAATCAATAGAGGAGAGAGTGGGCTAGCCAGTAATCACTTCCTTATGTGCACTCCACAACTGGACCGCTCAGAGGTGTTCACGGAGTTATACAGAGAAGAGAAGAGGGAGGAAGGAGACAGAGGTGGTCAGGAGGATAAAAGGGGGGAATGAAAAGAAGAGAGACAGATCCAGCCAGTAATCAGTTCTCTAAGTGTTCTCCACCGTCTGGAACACACAGAAATTAACAGAGTCAGGTAGAGTAGAGAGGGGTTAGGGAGGAGACACAGGCTACCTGGTGGAGAAAAAGGAGAGTCCAAAGTGGGGAGAGAGCAGTCAAGCCAGTAATCTCGCTCTCAAGTAAAAAATGGGTACTGAAGATTGGGTTCTTAAAGGCACAAAATTGGTAACAAATACCTAAAAGCAAAAATTAAAAATCTAGAGTAGAGTTTGGAATTTCAAAAATACAATGTTAAAGAAAAGAAGAAGGAAAATAAAGAGAGAGAGGGAAAAAAATTCACAAAAATTATAAAGAAAATATAGGTACAAAATTGACAACAAATACCAAAAAGCAAAAGTTAAAAATCTAGAGTAGAGTTTGGAATTTCAAAACTACAATGTTAAAGAAAAGAAGAAGAAAAAGAAAGAGGAAAACAAACAAACAAACAAAAACAAAGTCACAAAAATTATAAAGAAAATATAGGTACAAAATTGATAACAAATACCAAAAAGCATAAATTAAAAATCTAGAGTAGAGTTTGGAATTTCAGAAATACAATGTTAAAGAAAAGAAGAAGAGAAAGAAAGAGAGAAAAAAAAATTCACAAGAATTATATAAAAAAAATATAGGTACAAAATTAATAACAAATACCAAAAAGCTAAAATTAAAAATCTAGAGTAGAGTTTGGAATTTCAATAGTACAATTTTAAAGAAAAGAAGAAAAAAAAGAAAGAGAAAAAGAAAAAGAAAAAAAAACAAGGCCACAAAAATTATAAAATATATATATATGAAGTTTGCTTAAAAAAATAGGGTTTTTTTTTTTTGCAAAGTAATAGTAGGTTATAATAGTGAAAATTAAAGGAGTAATAGAGGTCTTAAAAAATTTTTTTTAAATTAAAAAAAAAGAAAGAATGATCATAAAAATAGTAAAAATATATCTTGGACTTTCTCTGGTGTTATTTGGGTATTGTGGGGTCAGTTCATTTTTGGCTAGTTCCTTGGTCCGGCTTATATTTCTCAAGATCTATAGGCCCCTTCCTATGTAGTCGGGACTAACGACAGGGTTTTAATCTATTGCCTGTCGCTTCCAAGGCGGTTCCCTCTGTTATAGCTTCTTCTGTTTGCTGGTCTCTTCAGTGTCTGATTTCTGCCCTGATACAAAGGGGGTGGTGGTGGACACTTTTTTTGTTTTTTAGGCTCACTTGTTCAGTCGCGCTGTGGGGAGGGAGGGACGCTGCAAACAATTAACACTGGCCAGTGCTCGCAATGCCTCAGCCACACCGGGCCTGCTCCCGCTCACAGCGTGTGTAGCCTCCCTGCCTACACTGCTCAGGCTCTAGGTTGCTCTGCCGGGAACCATCAGAGGCCGGCCCTGGGCTGCCTGCACCTCCCAGGTCAAAGCCGCTCAGGTTCAGGCACTCGGGTAGTCCTCAGAGGCACAGACTCCGTTGGGCCTGCGTTTTGTGCCCTTCCCAGGTCCCAGCAGCTCAGGTGATGAGGTGTTTGGGGAGCGCGGCTGCTGCGACTTACCGCCTCCCCGCCGCTCGGTTTTCTAGGTGTACAACCGGCGCACCTTCTCAGGCAGATGTTGACCGTCCAGAGCCCCAAGAAGTCTTAGTTAGCAAAGATGCCTACTTACAGTTTTGTAGATAAGGTCTCTATGGGGGCTGCGATTGCCCCCTTCCGGCTCTGGCTGCCTGTCACCGGAGGGGGATGGTCTGCAGCCAGCTATCTCTGTTCAGTCCTTTGTTCCGTGCGCGGGCCTGGCGGTGTCTTAGGTTAGGGCTGGCTTTTCGCGTGGTAGCTGTCCCACAGTCTGGTTTGCTAGCCCAAATTAGTTTGCTCAGATAGCGCTCGGGGCATTCAGGCCAGATCCTTACTCTAAGCGATGCAGCCCCCGCCTCCCTGCCCAGCCCCCGCTTGCTAGTGGCAGGTGCAGGCGTCTGTGCTGCTTCTCCGCTGGGGGAGTTACCGTTGGGCTCCTAATCTGTGGGTTTTAATTGTTTATTTATTTTCCCTCCCTGTTATGTTGCCCTCTGTGCTTCCAAGGCTCGGCATAGACTCGGCAGTGAGAGTGTTTCCTGGAGTTTGGAAACTTCTCTCTTTTTAAGACTCCCTTCCCAGGACGGAGCTCCGTCCCTCCCTCTTTTGTCTCTTTTTTTGTCTTTTATATTTTTTCCTACCTCCTTTCAAAGACAACGGGTTGATTTTCTGGGTGCCTGATGTCCTCTGCCGGCATTCAGAAGTTGTTTTGTGGAATTTACTTGGCGTTTAAATGTTCTTTTGATGAATTTGTGGGGGAGAAAGTGGTCTCCCTGTCCTATTCCTCCACCATTTTAGCTCCTCCCTCCCTTTATTTTAAACATAAAACATTTAAAGCTATAAATTTTCCTCTCAGCACTGATTTAGCTGCATCTCACACATTTTGAATTTTTTAAAAAAATTATTTTTAATTGGAGTATAATTACTTTACAATATTGTGATAGTTTCTGTCATACATCAACATGAATTAGCCATAGGTATACATGTCCCCTCCTTCTTGAATCTTCCTTCCATCTCCCTCACCATCCCTCCCCTCTAGGTTGTCACAGAGCTCTAGTGGAGTGGAGGAAATGGAATTCCAGCTGAGTTATTTCAAATCCTAAAAGATCATGCTGTGAAAGTGCTGCACTCAATATGCCAGCATATTTGGAAAACTCAGCAGTGGCCGCAGGACTGAAAACAGTCAGTTTTCATTCCAATCCCAAAGAAAGGCAATGCCAAAGAGTGTTCAAACTATCACACAGTTATACTCATCTCACATGGTAGCAAAGTAATGCTCAAAATTCTCCAAGCTAGGCTTTAAAAGTAAGTGAACCGAGAACTTCCAGATGTTCAAGCTGGATTTAGAAAAGGCAGAGGAACCAGAGATCAAATTTAACATCCGCTGGATCATCAAAAAAGCAAGAGAGTTCCAGAAAAACATCTACTTCTGCCTCATTGACTATGCTGAAGCCTTTGACTGTGTGGATCACAACAAGCTGTGGAAAATTCTGAAAGAGATGGGAATACCAGACCACTTTACCTGCCTCCTGAGAAATCTGTATGCAGGTCAAGAAGCAACAGTTAGAACTGGACATGGAACAATGGACCAAATCAATGGCTCCAAATTGGGAAAGGAGCACATCAAGGCTGTATATTGTCCACCTTGCTTATTTAACTTATATGCAGAGTACATCATGAGAAATGCTGGACTGGATGAAGCATAAGCTGGAAACAAGATTGCTGGGAGAAATATCAATAATCTCAGATATGCAGATGACACCACCCTTATGGCAGAAAGTGAAGAGGAAAAAAAAAAAAGAAACAAAGTGAAGAGGAACTAAAGAGCTTCTTGATGAAAGTGAAAAAGAGTGAAAAAGCTGACTTAAAACTCAACATTCAAAAAACTAAGATCATGGCATCTGGTCCCAGCACTTTATGGCAAATAGATGGGAAAACAAGGGAAACAATGGCAGACTTTATTTTCTTGGGCTCCAAAAATCACTGCAGATGATGACTGCAGCCATGAAAATTAAAAAATGCTTGCTTCTTGGAAGAAAATCTATGACCAACCTAGACAGCATATTAAAAAACCAAGATGTATTACTGTGTTAGAATACAGTATTTATCTTTCTCTTTCTGACTCACTCCATGAAGAATTTATTTACAGGGCAACAGCAGAGAAACAGACATAGAGAACAGACTTATGGGGGGAGAGGGTGAGATGTATGAAAAAAATAACATGGAAACTTACATTACCATATGTAAAATAGATAGCCAATGGGAATTTGCTGTATGGCTCAGGAGACTCAAACAGAGGATCTGTATCAACCTAGTGGGGTGGGATGGGAAGGGTAATGGGAGGGAATTTCCAAAGGGAGGGGATATATGTATACCTATGGCTGATTCATGTTGAGGTTTGACAGAAAACAGCACAATTCTGTAAAGCAATTATACTTCAATAAAAAAATAAATCAGTTAAAACAAACAAACAAAAAAAGATGTTACTTTGCCAGCAAAGGTCCATCTAGTCAAAGCTATGATTTCTCCAATAGTCATGAGTGGATATGAGAGTTGGACCATAAAGAAAGCTGAGTGTGGAAGAACTGATACTTTTGAACTGTGGTTTTGGAGAAGACTCTTGAGAGTCCCTTGGACTGCAAGGAGATCCAACTAGTCAATCCTAAAGGAAATCAGTCCTGAATATTCATTGGAGAGACTGATGCTGAAGTTGAAACTCCAATACTTTGGCCACCTGATGTGAAGAACTGACTCATTGGAAAAGACCCTGATGCTGGGAAGATTGAAGGTGAAAGAAGGGAGTGACAGAGGATGAGATGGTTGGATGGCATCACCGACTCAATGGACATGAGTTTGAATAAGCTCCGGGAGTTGGTGATGGAAAGGGAAGCCTGGCGTGCTGCAGTCCGTGGTGTTGCAAAGAGTCGGACATGACTGAGTGACTGAACTGATACTGATTAAATGAGGATAAACAGCTTCTTCTGGCATTGTAGTAACCCTGTTCAATCCCAACCTCAGTGGTGTTATCATATTATACATTACTGGTGTGTTCTCACACTTGCAGTGTGTAATTTTTCTGACAGCTTATAAAGATTAAAAACATGGGAATAGAAGTAAATCATATCCAGTAATAATTATCAGTGCCCATAACTTAACTCCAAGTGAAATTCTCTCCAGGATACTTTAATAGTTTATAAAGTATTCTAATTCACTTTCTTCTCATGTAACTCAACTTGCCAGAAGCGTAGAGAAATGAATTAATGTCATTTGTCCATTTTCATCCCTCATATATGACTTGTGCCTTATGGTCCATGACAATCTGATACTTAAAATATTTTGCATGGATTTTATATAATTGGGAGTGAGTATGGACTCTGAAAATAACCAAAAGGCAGAATCCATATTTCTTCTATCAAGTGCTTTGAAAGTCACATACTTTCAGGGTGTTTCATCTCTCAAGTGTGTTGGGGGAAAAGAAAGAAGCTGAGAGCTGCTGTTTTAGAAATACTCTGCTTTAATTAAATTATTTTATACCATTTGTATATTTACAATAAATTTATAATATTGCACATAAGAATTTCACAATTGCTAGCACCCAATAGATTGGCAGAAGCTAAATATTCTACAAGTCTAGCAACCACAGCATGAGGAATATCGGAACTTGGTATGAAAATGCTATAGTCCTGGTTGTCAGATATTTCCCAGGTTTAAATAACTCAATTTTACTGCTAGTGTTGGATTGCTCTTTAAATTCTTCCTCCTCAAAATAAAATTTAGAGCATGAATATATAACTATTTAGTGATATTAATATGTAAATATTCATTATTATTTAATATATATTGAGGTGAACTGGAATGATACATGCCAAATTCATGATAATGGTTGTCTCTGGGTTGGGTTTTGGGTCAAAGAGTGGTAATTAAAAGGGATATGGATTTTATTTATGATATTTTGTGTGCTAAAATATGCTTGATTTAAATATATAAAAATCATAATTGATAATTCTGAGTTGTGGGAAGATAGATGTTCTATGTGTAATATTTTAAATATCCAAAATAAAGAATAACAAGAAAATAAGGTAGAATCATGTGTTAAAATATCAGTTCAAATTAAACTTCACTCTGATGATAGTAATAGCTAAGATGTATTGAATAATTATGTACTAAGTACTGCTGAAAACTTAAAATCTTTTTCTTATTGAGTCCTTACAACAGTCAAGATCACTGAAACATAAAGACTATTTTCTGGTACCTCTCTTAAATAGAAAGAAAAATACTTAATTGCTCTCTTAAAATTATACTTTTAAAAATGTAGTACTATTATATGACTTCCAAACCAAATTTTTTTCTACAGATGGAATATATTAGCTGGAAACAATATAACAAATTAAACATATTTATTAATCCATAAACTCTTTATATACTCTTTTTATAGTAACAAGTCAATTATTGGATGTAGGCTAGCAATCACAGGTAATTTTATTTGTTTATATATATTATGGCAAAACTCTTGACAAGACATCTAGGGAAATTATTGATAAAAATATTTTGGAAATATTAAATAGTTTTGTTAAGTTTTCAGAGTTTTGGTCATTGCTTTCTGAGTTATAGTTTTCAAAGATTACTTTCAATACTTTTGAGGGCTGAACTTGGCCCTGAATTTTAGAGATGTCAGGCAGAGACAATTAACATGGCAAGGATGTACAGTTTCATCTTTATGTATTCCATTTTTTAAATGACTTATGCTTCCTTCCTCCCTCAGTTAGAATAATTCTGACAAGTTATCCTTGAAATGTGGCCTTTAGCATGATGAGGAATTGCAAAAGAAATTTCAGGATAATGCATTCCGTTACCTATAAACACAGCTTAATGCGTATTTATCAGTGATGATCGGTCTAGAGTCATTGTTTTTTTAGTGCAACTGTGTATCATGTTGAAGGATTCCTCAGAAAATTCTAACTAGAACAACTCCTTGAAGGGCATTAATTGCTGCTTGGGGGTTTACCCTCCCAGTGGCCCCAGTTAAGGAAAGCATGTCACATTATTCTTTTGTTTCCATAAGGGCACCACTTGCTCTATGAAAAGGAGTCCATCCCCTGACAGAATGAATGCTCTAGTGAGTTCTTCCTTCCTGCTAAAACCATATCTTTTTGGTAGACTCAAGACTCTCTCTTGTGTAGCAATGATAATCATAGTAATTTTCAGACTCTGCTTTCATATATTGATGTAGTAGTTTAGAACATATGATGTAGGCAGCCATTTATGTTGGTATTTTCAAAGAGGTGAAAACCAGAGATCAGACTGGTCCACATGATAAAGAGGCATAGATTAGGCAGACAACTACAGGGAATGTTGACGGTCACAGGAAGGACAGAAGAGAAAGGAGTTGTTTCAATACTGCTTAAGCACTAAATAAGAGTGTTGAAGGACTAATGTAAGAAAAAAATAACCTGACCAGTTATATGGGGATGGGAAAAAGGGACTTGTGTCCCTCACTATTTCTTCCATGTCTTATTTTTTAAAAAAGAGATATTTCATTCCATAGCTTATAACTTTGATGAGGTTTTTATTTCTCCTCCTCTGGTAAGAAGAAATTAAACCATTAGTTTAACCATCCTGCAGTTTCTCTATTTACATATGATATTATTTTTTTTTTGTCTCTTATCTCATTCCTTTCAAACTTCTGTAAGAATGTTGAAGGATGGGTCTTACAACAGATAAATGTATCTGACAGCTGCTATTTTGTTTGAAGTAATGTACTAAGTTATTTATGCAACTGTATGAAGAAGGAGAAATTATATCAGCTTTAGAAGAAGCAATGACAGCATTTGGGTTTATATTTCTCATGATGCAGTATCTCCCATTCTATGAAAATACAGAAAAATTTTGGAACTTTCCCATTATCCCACAAGTGGTAGTGATCTCTAAATGAAATATTCTTTATGATTTATTCGACCATTGCTATCTTTTGATTCTGTCATGGTGAACTTCAGGATCCACTGGGCGGCAGCCATTCTGTCTTTGGTAAGGTCTGAACTTTAGCCTTGAGGAGGAAGGCTCCTTTCCAAGTTTTAGAGCTCTATTTATATCTTTATAGTTACTCTCCTTCCATAACTTAATAGTTCTTTATATTATATATTGGCTTAATTAAAAAGTTCTTTTAAAACATATACTGTCTGATTATCCTATATGATTTCTGAGGTGTATAAAGTAGTTTAGATTAGTGTAACAGCTAGCTAATGATTAAGTTTTAGGGTCCAAATCAGTCTTACAGCGTTGGAGCCAACCTGTTTGTGACTTTCCTGCTGAAAGTTAACCATTTATCTACTGCTAACGTCTTTTTCAAGAATTGCTCTTATAAAATGTGAGCAACTAAGAAACCCCCAAGGAGGGGGCAATGGCACCCCACTCCAGTACTCCTGCCTGGAAAAATCCCATGGACGGAGGAGCCTGGAAGGCTGCAGTCCATGGGGTCGCTGAGGGTCAGACACGACTGCGTGACTTCACTTTCACTTTTCACTATCATGCATTGGAGAAGGAAATGGCAACCCACTCCAGTGTTCTTGCCTGGAGAATCCCAGGGATGGGGGAGCCTGGTGGGCTGCTGTCTATGGGGTCGCACAGAGTTGGACACGACTGAAGCGACTCAGCAGCAGCAGGAACAGTATAATAAGTGATAAACAGCCATGTAATGATTTCAGTAAATATTCAGAATTCTCTATGTTGGAGAATAAAAATATATGTAGACACTATAAATTGTGAGCAGAATTTATATATTGTTTCAGTTATTGTCCCAGAGGAAAGAAGTAATGTCAAAACTTCCTTGAGGCCCTGTGTTCAGGTTCTCAACCCTGTGATACACATGTGCACACTTTTCAACTTTCAGCACCAGTAGTCATTTTTCTATCTTCCTCCAACCTCACACCCTTGCTTCTTTGCTCTCTTGGTGAATTTATATCTTCCTTTTCCCCAAAATTTCTCTTTTCAAGTCAGTTATATTCACATGTCTTTTAAGATACGTTCTACCACTGTTCTCCCTGTTTCACAGATCTATTCATGTGAACTAAGATTTTTAGCTTTCTTCGTATTGTGAGTATCCATCCATAGTTGATGTGCCTGTGTGTGTCATTTTTTTTTTTTTGTATTTCTATTGTGTTTTAGTTTTTGATTTAGAAATAAGCTGTGAGTATAAGAGAGCAAATCAGAAGATAAAGTTCTTTCTATAATAATATTTCACTAAAGCTCAGTGTTTTTTGTTCTGTATAAGTATTGTGAAATTATAACTAAATGTGATATTGTTCATCATATCCTCATATCTATTATATATTTAAGATTATTTGGATTGTAATTTTTGTGCTTTCTATAATCACATAAATGGAAATGGCATGAAAATGCTGAAAAGAAAACTAAAACTATTTATTGAAAAAGATTATTGTTCCACAAGAATTTTCTTTTGTAGCTAAGTAAGGAATTTTTCAAGTTACTATTTACCTAGATGTCACCCTGGGGTGAGGGAGAATTCAACTGTTAAGAAGTTATTTTTCTGTAACAGGGAAAATATCTGAATGAAATATAAAAGTGAAAATACTTTATATTTACTTTATAAATTTTTAATTTGATAAAATATCAAACAAATAAATTCTGCAAAAGTGGTACAAATAACTACCATTAACCTTTTAACCAGATTGAGCAATAGTTTACATTCTGCCTGGAATATTTATCTCATCTATTATCTATGTAAATATCCTATTTCTCATTATATTTTCATTCACTAGTTTTTAGTATCCATTTAACTTCCTAACTTCACTATTCCTTCTATATTGGTTAGTTAGGATACTGATGTCAGGAATAGCTTTTATTTATATATTCTTTTAAATTTATCAGTATGAGTGTGGATTCTTATTTCCTCTGGTTCATTAGTGTTATAGTTTTTCTTAATACCCCAATTGTCTTAGAACTGGCCCTTTAAGAGTCATAGACCCTTAAAATTGGCTTCCATTTCTTTCTCATGTGTCCCTTTATTTCTTGGAGACTTCCCATTTTCTTTATTTAAGTATATTTTAAGTATATTTAAGTATAATATTTTGTTAGTTTCAGGCATACAGCATAGTGATTTATTATTATTGCAGATTATACTTCATTATGCTATGGAGTATATCCTTGTTGCTTACCTATTTTATAATAGTAGTTCTTTACTCCCAAGCCCTTAATTTGTTCCTCTTCCCTCCCTTTCCCCTTTGGTAGCCACAGTTTGTTTCTTATACTTGTGAGTCTTTCTCTTTTTTGCAATACATTAATTTGCATTAATTTTTAAATTTGACATCAGTGATATCATACAGTACTTGTCTTTTACTGACTTACCTCACTAAGCATAACATAATTTAGGGCCATCCACATTGCTGCAAATGGCAGTATTTTGTCTTTTTTTAAGGCTCAGTAACATTTCATTGTATTGTATTGTTGTTCAGTTGCTCAGTCATATCTGAATCTGCAATCCCATCAACTTCAACATGTCAGGCTCCTCTGTCCTCCATTATCTCCTGGAGCTTTCTCAAATTCATATCTATTGAGTCAGTGATGCTATATATATATGTATATACACCATATTGTCTTAATCCAATCATCTGTTGATGGGCATGGGGATTGCTTCCATGTTTTGGCTATTGTAAATAGTGTTTCTATGAACACTGAGATGCCTTTTTTTGAATGATTGTTTTCATTTTTCTAGATATATAACCAGGAGTGGAACTGCTGGATCATATGGTAGGTTTAGTTTTAGTTTTTTGAGAAACCTCCCTACTGTTCTCCAACTTACTTTATACACTAACTTACATTCCCACCAACAGTTAGGCGTGTTCCCCATTCCCCACATCCTCAACATTTGTTTTTTGTAGACTTTTTGATAATAAACATTCTGACAGATGTAATATGCTATCTCATTGTTTTTTAATTTTTATTTCTCTAATAACTTGTGATATCAAGCATCTTTTTATGTGCTTTTTAGCCATTTTGTATGTCTTGGGAAAAATGTCCCTTTAAGTCCTGTATTCATTTTTTTTTTTTTTTGATTGTTTGTTTGATGTGGAGTTGTATGAGCCGTTTGTACATGTTGGACATTAACCTTTGTGAGTTGCATTATTTTCAAAAATTTTCTCCCATTCCACAGCTTGTATTATCATTTTGTCAATGGTTTCCTTTGCTATACAAAAGGTTTTAAGTTTAGTTAGTTCTCATTTATTTTTGCTTTTATTTCTTTTACCTTAGGGAATTGATCCAGGAAAATATTGCTGCAATTTATGTCAAAGAGTGTTTGGCCTGTGTTCTCTTCTAGGAGTTTTATGGTTTCCATTGTTATGTTTAGGTCTTTTACCCATTTTGAGTTTATTTTTGTGTATGGTGTGATTAAGTGTTCTAATTTTATTATTTTACATGTAACTGTCTAATTTTCTCAGCATCACTTGCTGAAGAGACTATATTTTTCCATTGTATATCTTGCCTCCTTAATTGACCATGGGTGTGGGTTTATTTCTGGGCTCTGTATTCTGTTTCATTGACCTAAATGTCTTTGTGCCAATACCATGATATTTTGATTATTGTAGCTTTATAGTATAGTCTGGGGCCTGGGATGGTTATACCTACAGTTCTGTTCTTTCCCCTCAAGATTGCTTTGACATTTACTTTCCTTTTATTTTGAATCTATGTGATTCTTTCATCAGGTAACAAGAAATGAATGATAATGGAAAAAATAAATGCAAGCTCTGAAGGCTACTTTGTTTTACTGGGTTTTTCTAATTGGCCTAATCTGGAAGTAGTTCTCTTTGTGATTGTCTTGATGTTCTACTTGATGACTTTGACAGGCAACCTGTTCATCATTATCTTGTCATACTTGGATTCCCACCTCCACACTCCCATGTACTTCTTCCTCTCAAACCTCTCTTTTCTGGATCTCTGCTACTCTACCAGCTTCATCCCTCAGTTGCTGGTCAACCTCTGGGGTCCAGAAAAAACCATCTCTTATACTGGTTGCATGATTCAACTTTATTTTTCCCTTGCACTGGGAACCACTGAATGTGTGCTGTTGGTAGTCATGTCCTATGACCGTTATGCAGCTGTGTGTAGACCCTTGCATTACACTGTCCTCATGCACCCTCGTTTTTGCCATCTGTTGGCTGTGGCTTGTTGGGTAAGTGGCTTCACAAACTCAGCACTTCATTCCTTTTTTACATTTTGGGCACCTCTGTGTGGACATCGCCAAGTGGACCATTTCCTTTGTGAAGTTCCAGCACTGCTTCGACTATCATGTGTTGATACCCGTGCTAATGAGCTAACCCTCATGGTCATGAGCTCCATTTTTGTTCTCATACCTCTCATCCTCATTCTCAGCTCCTATGGTGCCATTGCCCGGGCAGTGCTGAGGATGCAGTCAACAACTGGACTCCAGAAAGTCTTTGGGACGTGTGGAGCCCATCTTATGGTCGTATCCCTTTTTTTCATCCCAGCCATGTGCATATACCTCCAGCCACCATCAGGAAATTCTCAAGATCAGGGCAAATTCATTGCCCTCTTCTATACTGTTGTCACACCTAGCCTCAACCCTCTAATCTACACCCTCAGAAACAGAGATGTAAGAGGGGCAGTAAAGAGACTAGTGGGGTGAGAATGAGCCTGTATCCTTGTGACATTAATGGTACAATGGAGCATCTCTTCATCAATGATTCATCCATCCATCCATTCATTGGCCACTCTTTCATTTACTTACTCTCTCAGGACTTATTGAGCATGTACTATCACAAGGTCACAGAGTTCATTGTAGCAGATATAAATTAAACACAGACTGCCTGAATACCAATCACTCTCTGGTGGAGAAAATAACTATATAAAATCAATATTGAATTCCATATTAGATTTTTTTCCAATGGCACAAGCCTAATAAAACAAAAGTATCTTTTTCTTAATTGAAAATGAGATATGGATTGATTTAAAGAGCAGGTATAGTTCCTATGGAAAGATGATATTCATAGTCTTAAAGTACGTAGAATATATCTTTTAAAAAGTATTTTATTTATTTGCTTATTTTGGCTGAGCTAGGTCTTAGTTGCAGCACATGGGATCTTTAGTTGTGGTATGTGGACTCTTATTTGAAGCATGTGGGATTTAGTTTTGACTAGGAATTGAACCTGGGTCCCCTGCATTGAGAGTATAGAGTCTTAACCTTGGGACTCCCAGGGAAGTTCCTAGAACATACCTTTTAATTTCTTGTTTTTTAGGCAGAATGCATCAAAAATTTGTTTTCTTTGGTTTAATTAAACACATAATGAGATACTTTAAATCATTTCTCCAAAACTGTTATTCTTTTTTGGAAGTAGTTAATATTGAGAGGAATTTTGGTCTATATTCTTCATTATACCATTACCAATAGTAAGAAAATAAGTTTTATGAATCAATTAAGAAGGTCTCTGAAATAATGCAGCCATATAAGCATCTTATATTTCTCATTTTTCAAAATAGTGAGAAGTATAAAGGAGATGAAAATAGTTGTAAAAATGTTATATAGCTCATAAGGTAATGGTCATCATAGGCAAGGTATTGGTAGGTAAGAACATGGAACACCCGCTTAACCCAAGAAGCAATGAAGAATATCTGAAGCAACCAAGCAGGCTTTGCAGTTACTATGCTATGCAGATTTGAGGACACGTCTAGTGTGAAGCAAATCATAGTTACACCTTTTTGATTTCTCGCTTAAAGCCTTTCTCAAATACTTGTCTGCATTTTTATAACTAGGGGTTACAATACTTTGCTGTCTTCCTTTTGTTCTTCAGGAAAGACTTGCTTGGCTGAGAAAAGAAGAAAAGTTTTTTGATTAGCTTCCTTGAAAAGGCAATCTTGAGATTGCTTATGCTTTTACATCAAGTATAGAATACACTCTAACCTTCACATATAATGTGTTTCCTTCAACAGAGCTTCTCAGTGACTAATGAGAATATTCTTCATGCTGGAATATATTGGACATATACGACTACTGTGAAGTAGTCTAGAGTAATAGCATGTATCTGTGGCTTTCCCACTACCACTTTGCTCAGTGTTCTTTATCCTTAAAATTTTTGTGCATTTTCTTTAGGAAGTCCTGATATTTCAGAGCCTGGAAAACACTCACAATTCTGAAATGAGTCATGTTT
Source organism: Bos javanicus (assembly GCF_032452875.1). NCBI lineage: Eukaryota > Metazoa > Chordata > Mammalia > Artiodactyla > Bovidae > Bos > Bos javanicus. The sequence continues at coordinate 30,154,518 of NC_083890.1, read as the reverse complement.
ACAGGCCTAGAAGGTGGTAGATAATTTAAGGAAGCAATCCAAACAGCTCTAAAACAGTATCTATAGCAAAGCTTATGACACAAATTTTGCTGGGTTTTGCCCTCCAAACTAAATATTACCACATTCCTATGTGTTTAAGACTAAGTTAGACAAAGGATATATTTAATAAAAATGATCAGAGATATCATTTAACATCACAAAATTTTAAATTTCATTGCTCTCTCTCTCTCTGTGTATGTGTAAAATTTTAAAACTTTTTTTTGGCATTCAGCCATCAGTCAAATTTTAAAGTTATTTAGAATTTTTCCAAACTAGACACACCGAAAATCTATTTAAAGAACTTGACCAAGTACCAGAAGATCTGTTCTTTATAAAAAATTAGATATGAGTTCCAACTGATTCTTGTTCAGGATAGCATGCAATTTTCTACCCAATAATTTGCTTAGATTTTGATCATACCAGAACACATGCCAGAAGAGTTCACATCACTGTTATTTTTCTTGCTTGTTAATTTCATTACAAAGCTGTATTTCTCATCATATTAATTCTATACTGAATAATTACAAAAGCATTTAATTTGCTTTAAAATATGTAACTAATTTTGTGACAAAGTGTTAAGTCGGGTGTGAGTCCTGGAACTAAGTTTAGCACTTTTAACTTTTAATGATACAGATTTTGAGGATCAAAGAGATACTTATATTGTTTGAAGTAATCAAGCTGCTTTCCACCCTAGAAATACAAATTGTTTCTTTCTCATAATGATTCTTGCACAGTTTCAAAAGGCATTTCAGGCTACCCCCATATGGTTCTACCTTGTGGTTCATTATTAATATCAGTATCTTTTCCTCTCATTGATTCAGAAAGCTCATGCTTATGATATTTAAAAGGAATGTTAAGAAACTTACCAATGTGTTTCACATATATTTTATTTATTTCAATATTTAATGATACATTTTTTTAGGCAAAATAAAAACGCTGTTCACTTGTTTGTTAAACAAGAGTTGCAATGTGTTTTTAAAGAAGCAGTAGCATCTACCTAAGCTGATAAACTTAATGAGACTCATGGTTGATTTAAGGTGTAGAGTGCCTCACAGTGGTGCCGTGTTCCCTTTTAGATGGGGCCAATCTTGTAGAGTGTCGGGATGTTTCTTAGGTGACTCAATCAAGGAAGTTCACTGGTGAATGCTTGCTGTGATGATTAGCTTGAACACATGAGTTTATAATTTATATTATTGCCTTCTTTTCTTTTACTACTTAGCACAGTTATGATTTCATTATCTACCCACCAGAATAGAACTATTTTTAAAAGTTCACACAAATAAAAGGTGCTGTTACTGGTGCATATTAGCCAAGTATCACCCTTGCCTAACACCATTTTAGAAGAATATGAGGAATGTGACATATTTTGCAAAAAGAACATCTAACATGAACTGAGGAAGGGCGACAAGAATGAGTTATTAAAGAAACCTCTATATACCTAACCTAATGGTTAAATAATTTCATTTGATGTCTGCCAACACTCACTTGGAAGTGAAAATGCTCCTCATGAGGTTGCCCAGTGCCCCTTTTACATCTTTATTCCTCAGAGTGTAGATGAAAGGGTTGAGTGTAGGAGTTACTACTCCATAGAAGAGAGCCATGAACTTGGGTTGGTCCCTTGAGGTGGAGGAGGGGGGCTGAAGGTACATACTAATGGCTGGACCATAAAACAAGAAAACTACAATGAGATGGGAGGAACCCGTCTCAAAGGCTTTTCTCCTTCCCCCCAAAGATTTAATCTTAAATACAGTATGTCCAATACAAGCATAGGAAACAAGAATTAAGCATAGTGGTACAGCTAACAAAAAAAAGCATATCACAGAGAGTGTGAGCTCATTAGCAACCTTTGCACCACAGGCAGTCTTTATCAAAACAGGAATCTCACACAACAAGTGATCCAGGGTATTGCGACCACACAGTGGTAACTGTAATGTAAGAGTGGCCTCTGAGACAGCATAGGTCATTCCACTCAGCCACACGGTGGCCACTAATAAGACACAGATGCGCCGATTCATGATGAAGGTGTAGTGTAGAGGTTTGCAGATGGCCACATAGCGATCAAAAGACATAACAGCCAAAAGCAGACATTCTGTGCCCCCCATTATGTGGAAGAAATAAAGCTGAAATGCACACCCCATATAGCTGATTGTCTTAGACGTTCCCAGGTTAAAGAGCATCTGAGGGACAGTGCTTGTGGTGTAGCACATGTCCAAAAAAGGAGAGGTTGGTGAGGAAGAAATACATGGGGCTGTGCAGACGGGGGTCTAACTTGGACACCAGAATGATGGCTATGTTTCCCATCATGGCCATGGGATACGTTATAAGCAGGATAATGAATAGAGGAAGCTCTAGCCAAGGACGGTCAGCAAAGCCTAGTAGAAAAAACTCTTCAGGATGGCTTTTGTTAATCAGATCCATTATTTTCAGTTTGTTTCACCTATGACAGGGAAGTGGCAGGGAAGGTAGAAAGGTTTTGCAAAACTGCAAAACGCAGTTATGCAGTGTGCACAGTTAAGCATCTGGTCACAGAAGATTGGCTACAGTAAATTTTCCAGATTCAAGTATATTTTTATAGCTGAATAATTGTATCATCCCCATGGGGACTATGAAGGCTGGTTTTATTAAAATCCATCTTTGTAATTTAGAATTGAGCAAGAAATGTAAACAATTTCATGTCAGTTTCCTGAAGTGTAAACTGAGAGAATTTAGCTATGACATATGTTTTCTCATACTCAAAAATTTGTTTGGGCATGTAAATTTTCTTGCATAATTACTTCATTCAAACTGGGCATTTGACTTTTTATTTTCAATTTTAATTATCTGTCTTATAAGAATTTTTCTTTATCAAGTGAGCTTATCATGTTTTTATGAGACTTTGGACAGTTATCAGTGATTTACTTAATTGTATTTAGCTACAAATGCAACCTTTATGTCCAGGAAACTGGATCAGGAGAAAATTCTCTATTATAATTTAGCATCAGAGACTTATTCATAACTATAAATTATTTTACATCCTGAGGCTACATTCTTTAAACTTTTTTTTTTAAGGTAAGAGGCATAGTGTAACAACAAAAATCAGCTATCTGAGTAAAGCAATACTTTGAGAAAGTTAATAATGTAATGAGATTTTTAAATACTTTTCCTTTAGTTTCATGAAGTGTGTTTCATGAAGTCTGTAATCTGTCAAGTGAGAGATATTCAGATGGGAAGTTAGAGTCATGTATCCTGGTGACAAAATTCTGAGTTACCCTGACAGTTAATTATTGGTTTAGGGACAACAGACTACATTTATAGGGTTGCAAAGCAGTTTTCACATTCTCTATTTCATTAAATCCTCAAAGCCTTCCTGTGAGGTGTCACATGAAGCTACTCAGGGTTAAGATGTCATTATGACTCTTTTATTCCACACTATCCCTAGGTCAGATGTGTATAATACAAAAATAAAATAATAGTTTCAAGTAATACTTAATGCGCCCTGTGTGCCAGACTCTACAGGAAGCATTTTATACCTATTAAATCATCCAGTAACTATTCCCAAGTCCTCTGACAAAGGAAACTTTAGTACCCATATTTCAAGATATTATTAATCATTCATCACTAATGTCTACTAATGACTAGGGAGGTTCTAAAGATCAAAAAGTTGAGAATTCCTTCAATGAGGTAGACAGATTATAGACTATAGATTCAGGATTTCAAGTTTCCAAGATGTACAATTAAGCTCTGGGATTGTATCAGTTCAGTTCAGTTCAGTCACTCAGTCATGTCCTACTCTTTGTGACCCCATGAACTGCAGCACGCCAGGCCTCCCTGTCCATCACCAACTCCCGGAGTTCACTCAAACTCACGTCCACTGAGTCGGTGATGCCATCCAGCCATCTCATCCTCTGTCGTCCCCTTCTCCTCCTGCCCCCAATCCCTCCCAGCATCAGAGTCTTTTCCAATGCATCAACTCTTGGCATGAGGTGGCCAAAGTACTGGAGTTTCAGCTTCAGCATCATTCCTTCCAAAGAACACTCAGGACCGACCTCCTTTAGAATGGACTGGTTGGATCTCCTTGCAGTCCAAGGGACTCTCAAGAGTCTTCTCCAACACTACAGTTCAAAAGCATCAATTCTTCGGCACTCAGCTTTCTTCACAGTCCAACTCTCACATCCATACATGACCACGGGAAAAACCATAGCCTTGACTAGATGGACCTTTGTTGGCAAAGTCATGTCTCTGCTTTTGAATATGCTATCTAGGTTGTATACTAGATCTCTAATCTTTTCCATGCCATTCTCATATTTCATTACTGTTAACTCTTGGATTCCATGACTTTTTAATCCTACTTTTTGATCTACTTCCAGTGAATTTTCATCACTATTTAACTATATAGGGATCTATTTATCCATGAATGTTTAAAGTCACTTTAATAAAGCATCAGACTATTTCTTTTGATTTTTCCTTTGTATCTCCACTAACATTTTCATCCTAGTATATCTTTTTGTACATAATTTTCACACAGAATATTTTATTATATTTACAGTGATTATTAAGTTATGTGTAGGAAAATACTAGAGAAGAAAGAAAAGTTCTTAATCTGACTTTAAAACATCTGGATGAAACTTGTGGACATTAAATTCATCAAATTTTGACTATGTATTAAAAATATTCACTTGCTTGAATAAAAACTTCACATTTCACTCAGGTATTTAGTATCTGTCAGCTATACAGATACTAAATGTTTAATGTTTATTAAAATTTACATGCATTTAAGTTTGGTTTCGGAGAAGGCAATGGCAACCCACTCCAGTACTCTTGCCTGGAAAATCCCATGGATGCAGGGGCCTGGTGGGCTGCAGTCCATGGGGTTGCTAGGAGTCGGACACGACTGAGCGACTTCACTTTATTTTTTCACTTTCATGCATTGGAGAAGGAGATGGCAAACCACTCCAGTGTTCTTGCCTGGAGAATCCCAGGGACAGGGGAGCCTGGTGGGCTGCCATCTATGGGGTCGCACAGAGTTGGACACGACTGAAGCGACTTAGCAGCAGCAGCAGCAGCAGCAAGTTTGGTTTAAGTGAGAGAATGATAAAGACTGATTACGAAGAGAAATCTAGTTGTTCTCTATAGGCACCAAACTAGTTATTCGCAAAATTTAGAGACGTCTCCCAGAAATGAAATGATGTTTTCCCTATATATGTTAGGTACTGTGATGTACACAGATTACAATGCTCCTTAAGAATGCATAGTTAAAAAAAATGTGTCTTTTTACTTACCTTATTTAGACAAGTATCACAATAAAAAAGGATTTAGGAAGGAACACACTTGAATTTTTCAAATTTTCAAAGAGAGAAAATATAGTATGCAGTTGACTATTTAAGAATTAGCTTTAGAAGTCTGAGTTTACAATTTGATACAATGCTGCCAGAAAGAAAAAAGCCAAGATTAGGAAGACAATATGGATAATATCAAGAATGCTTTGTGAGTGTGTAATTTTATTATATTTCTAAGACTCTTGAGCATTGTTTTTAAACAGTCCATTTATGCTTATCCCAGATGAGTTAGCAGAGAAATTTCCTTGGGACGGGGTTCTCTATGGAAATGCTTATTGTGTATAATTAGTTACCTACTGAATTGAGGTTGGTAGCAAATCTCTTCTATTGTTAGGCTTGTTCTATTTTATTTTTTGTCATAGGTTTTATTTTTAAATGAATTTTTATTGGAGTATAGTTGATTTACAATGTTGTGTTAGTTTCTGCTGTACAGCAAGGTGAATCAGTTATAATATACATATATCTGTTCTTTTTTAGATTCTTTTCCAATATTGCAGAGCAGCATTCTGTATGTTATCCAGTAGGTCCTTCAGATCAGATCAGTCGCTCAGTCGTGTCCGACTCTTTGTGACCCCATGAATTGCAGCATGCCAGGCCTCCCTGTCCATCACCAACTCCCGGAGTTCACTCAGACTCACGTCCATCGAGTCAGTGATGCCATCCAGCCATCTCATCCTCTGTCGTCCCCTTCTCCTCTTGCCCCTAATCCCTCCCAGCATCAGAGTCTTTTCCAATGAGTCAACTCTTCGCATGAGGTGGCCAAAGTACTGGAGTTTCAGCTTTAGCATCATTCCTTCCAAAGAAATCCCAGGGCTGATCTCCTTTAGAATGGACTGGTTGGATCTCCTTGCAGTCCAAGGGAGTCTCAAGAGTCCAACACCACAGTTCAAAAGCATCAATTAGTTATCTATATAGTAGTGTGTGTGTGTTCATCCCAAGCTCTTAATTTATCCTTCCGTCCCTCCTCTCCCCTTTGGTAACCATAAGTTTGTTTTCTACATCTGTGAGTCTGTCTGTACTTTGTAAATAAGTTCATTTATATCTTTTAAAAAAAAATTCCCCCATGTAAGTGGTATCATATAATACTTGTCTTTCTCTGTCTGAATTATGTCATTTTTTAATGAGCTATACACTTGCCTTTTTATTCTCCTGATTGTTCAGCAGGTAACTATTGACACAGACACATAGGAACAACTTTCTAAAGGGTACATTAATTTTCTAAGACAGTGCAACTTAAATTTATAAGAAGGATAAAACACTTTCCTGACATCCTCTATAGTTTACAGAACTCTTCTTTCACAATGGAATTATTATTTCATATTTTAATGTGAAACATTTCATGTTACTTTCCTTAATCCTGACTTATGTCATTTAAGATGGTAATTTCCAGGTCCATCTATGTTACTGAAAATGACATTTCTTTCTTTTTAATGGCTGAGTAATATTCTACTGTATATATGTACCATATCTTCTTTAGCCATTTATGTGTCAATTGACATTTAGATTGCTTCCATGTCTTGGCTATTGTCAACAGCATTGCAATGAATATTGGAGTGCATGTGTCCCTTCAAACCATGGTTTTCTCTGGATACATGTCGAGTAGTGCGATTGCTGGATTTTTAGTTTTTTAAGGAATCTGCATTCTGTTCTTAGTGTCTGTACCAATTTACATTCCCAGCAACAGTGTAAGATAGTTTCCTTTTCTCCACACTCTCTCCAGCATTTAATGTGTATAGGCTTTTTGATGATAGCCATTCTGACTCATGTGAGGTAATAATAGCTCATTGTAGTTTTGATTTGCATTCCTCTAAAACAGCGATGCTGAGCATCTGTTCTTGTGCCTCTTGGCCATTTGTATGTCTTCTTTGGAGAAATGTCTGTTTAGGCCTTCTGCCCAGTTTTTTGATTGGGTTGTTTGTTGTTTTGATATTGAGCCATATATATGAGCTGTTTGCAAATTTTGGAGATTAATCCCTTGTTGGTCACACGTTTCCATGTCATGATTTTTTAAAGTTGAAGCATGATAGACATACAACATTACATTATTTTCAGGTATACAACATAATGACTCGACCCCTGTATCAGGAAGAACAAAGGAGGAGGACATGGCAACCCACTCCAGTATTCTTGCCTGAAGAATCCCATGGAGAGAGAAGCCTGGTGGGCTACAGTTCATAGGGTTGCAAAGAGTCAGACATTACTGAAGTGACTTAACATGCATATAGTGGGAAAGGATCACAGTAAATTTGGTTACCATTGTTCATTATATAAAGTCACAAATTTTTTTCTTCTGATGGAAGCTTTTTTTTTTTTTTTTAAGATTTATTTATTTATTTATTTTATTTTCTGGTTGTGGTGGGTCTTTGTTGCTATGCATAGGCTTTCTCTAGTTACAGTGAGCAGGTGCTATTCTAGTTGTGATGTGCAGGCTTCTCATTGTGGTGGCTTCTTCTATATCAGAGCACAGGCTCTAGGTGCACTGGCTCAATAGTTGTGGTGCACAGGCTTAGTTGCTCCATGGCATGTGGACTCTTCCTAGACCAGGGATTGGAACTGTGTCCCTTGTATTGCAAGGTGGATTCTTAACCACTGGACCACCAGGGAAGCCTGGAAGCTTTTAGGTTTTATTCACTTAGCAACTTCCAGTTTCTCCATGCAATGTTATTGATTATAGTCCATATGCCACACATTTTATTCCTGTGGCATAATTTATTTTATATCTGGAAATTTGTTACTTCTTGATCTCCTTTATGCATTTTACCCACTGCTAATGCTCCTCCCCTCTGGCAATCACGAATATGTTCTCTGTATTTATGAGCTTTGCTTTGTTCATTTGTTTTATTTTGATTCCTCACATAAGTGAAATCATATGGTATTTGTCTTTCTCTGTGTGACTTATTTCCTTAGCATAATACTATCAAGGTCCATCCATTTGCTGCAAATGGCAAGATGTCATAATTCTTTTATGGCTGGGTAGAATTGCATTGTATATAAATACCATATCTTTATCTATTTATCTATCAAAGGACACAAGTTGTTTCTGTATCTTGGCTATTGTAAATAATGCTGCAATGAACATATGGGTGCATATATCTTTTTGAATTAGTGTTTTCATTTTCTCCAGATAAATACTAGTATTTTGAATTGCTGGATCATATGATAGTTCTGCTGTTAATTTTTTGAGATACTTCTATACAATTTTCTATAGTATCTGTATTGGTTTTCATTCCCATAGATAGTGTTTCCTTTACTCTACTTTCTTGCTAAAACTTGTTATTTCTTGTTCTTTTGAAAATAGCCTCTCTGACAGATGTGAAGTGATACTGTTGTTTTGATTTGCAGTTCTCTAATTATTAGTGGAGGGCTTCCCAGGTGGCTTAGTGGTAAGAAGTCCACCTACCAAGCAGGGGATGAGGGTTCGATCCCTGGGTCAGGAAGATTCCCCTGGGGAAGGACATGACAACCCCTCCAGTATTCTTGCTTGGGAAAGCCTATGGACAGGTGAGCCTGGCAGGCTACAGCCATGGGATCACAGAGTCGGACATGACCTAATGACCAAACAGCAGCAGCAGAAACAGTAATTAATGATTAAACCAATTGAATGTCTTCTCATGTGTCTGTTGGCCATTTGAATGTCTTCTTCAGAAGAATGTCTATTTAGAACTACCTATTTTTCAGTTGGATTGTTTGATTTTTTGTTATTGAGTTGCTTGTGTTCTTTGTATATTTTGGATATTATTTGGATAAACCTTTGGGTATATGATTTACAAATATCTTTTCCCATTCTGTAGTTGCCTTTTATTTTGTTTGCGATTTCCTTCACTGTGCAGAAACTTTTAAATCTGATGTAATCTCATTGGTTTATTTTTGCTTTTGTTGCTATTGCCTTTGGAGTCGATCCAAAAATTATTGTCAAGAGTGATGTCAAAGACCTTACTGCCTGTGTTCTCTTCTAGGAGTTTTATGGTTTCTGGTCTTACATTTAGGACTTTAATCCACTATAAGTTTAATTCTGCATGTAGTGTGATTAGATGTTAATAGTCTGATTCTTTTACATTGTAAGTTGTCAAGTTTTTAATCTTTTCAAACTTATAAAACTTAACAAAATGTTAATGCCTTATAGATTCCTATTAACTTGCTTTAATGCTTAATAACTCATTAATTTTTCTAGATTAATAAACATACTTTTAAATTTATACAGATTGCTATTAACTTGCTTTAATGCTTAATAACTCATTTTTTCTATATTAATAAGCACACTTCTAAGTAATAATCTCTAATGCCTACATATAATTCCTGACTATTTCTGTAGCACAATTGTTAAGTGGCTATTTTTGCATGTTCAGATTATTTCCATTCTTGATTACTGTACACACATGTAAATAATAACCACAAAGTATTATGTTTCGGTCAACAATGAATTGGATAGTTTTTGGTAAAATGCGTATATCTGGTAAACATATCTTTGTCATTAGTGAGCATCACTACTATACCCTGACTGTAGAATTTTCACAGTCTTTCTTCCCCTCAGCTTTTAAGAGATAAAACTGACCAATAAAATTGTATATAAAGTATATAATATGATTTGATATATGTGTCCTTTGTGAAATGATTACTACAATCAAGTTAAGAAACATATTCCATCACCTCAAATAGTTATCATTTGTGTATGTGTATGGTAAGAATACTTAAGAACTACAGTACTCTCAGCAAATATCAAGTACACAATACAGTATTATTAACTATAGTCACCATACCATACATCAGTCCCCCAGAACCTATTCTTCTGATACTGTAAGTTAAGTCATAGTAGCAGCACAGTTCTCCACTTTTTGTCATATTATAGCTACTGTTTGAGTAGTTATTTATCCCTCATAGATCATAGCACCTCCCTGAGGACAAGATGTTCAAATCCAAGGAAACGCATCTAATACATGCCTTGAGCTACTAGATCGTGTCGTAATCATGTTCATTTCTCTTAAGAGCAAGTTTTTGGATGATTTCCAAGTATACTCAGCTATGAATCATTTGTACATATGTAAATTTTATAAATTGAATAAAAATCTATAATTTTTATATTAAATATTGTATTAAATACAGTTATTTATATTAATTATTTTTAGTACACCTTTCATCTTCCATCCTTGGATTTAAATGTGATTTCTCTTTATTTCTAAAAATGTTTTGACCATGAGGGCTCTCCATAAAAATTTCCCATATTTTTCTTTTAATATTCTGCAACAAATACCTCTGACTTTAAGAGTTTACTTCTGATGTCTACATATTTTTATAGCACACACAACTCAAAAATTTAACTCTATAGAATGTACCAACAATTAAGGCAAAAGAATTATAAAACATTTTTATGGAAGTAAGTAATACATGTCACAGAGTTACTAGGGAATTCAGAGTTTTATGGGACAGACCCTAGTGACAAGAGCAGAAGTCAGATGGGCCCTCAGGGGCTATACAATGCCTAAGAGTATAGAGTGAGAATTTGCCAAGCTTCTGAGATATAATCTGGCAATCTATACTCTAAACCTATACTTTTAACCTGAAATATTTTGGAAAACCTGTGTAATGTTGGACTCGCCTATTAAATTCTTTAATAGCCAACTTCTTTCCAGAATTTGGCAGTCAGAACTTTAGCTATGGGAAGAGAGCTGTCTCCGGAATTACAAGAATTGTTACAATCACTGTTATTAAAGAATGTTCTTGCAAAATAGTTTGACAAGAACAATATTTTTTCCTCCCTCCTTCCTTTCGTCTTTCCTCTTAGGTTGAGTATGCATCTTTTGCAAAGAGGAATTTGTATGTTCCTCTGCTATCTACCCAGGAATCAAAACTTTTTCTTGCCCAGAGTTCTCCGAAGAGCTGTCTTGACTTCCTTGTTCCGTAAGCTGTAGATGATAGGGTTGAGCATGGATGTCACCACAGTATAGAAGAGGGCCAGGAGTTTATCCACCCCTGGTGAATGGCTAGCCTTGGGCCTCAAGTAGGTGACAGATCCTGAGCCATAGAAGAGCGTTACTACCAGCAGGTGGGAAGAACAGGTGGAAAGAGCTTTTTGGCGGCCTTCAGGGGAGGGCATGATCAGCACGGCAGCTAGAATTCTGCCATAAGAAGCAATGATTAATAAAAATGGGCTGGAAATGCAAAGAGTGGCCACAACAAAGACTGCAGCCTCATTATGGGATGTATCCCCACAGGCTAGTGCCAGAATAGGGGGGAGGTCACAGAAGAAGTGGTCTATTTCACAGGGGCCACAGAAGTCCAAAGAAAAAATATAGTTGGTTTGGCCCAAGCCTACTATGCAACCCACTCCCCAAGAAATCATTGCTAAATGGACGCACACTCCACGACTCATTCGTGTTGCATAGTGAAGTGGGGAGCATATGGCCATATAGCGATCAAAAGCCATGGCTGCCAAAAGACAGCACTCACTTATAGCAAATAATGTAAAGAAAAACATCTGTGTAGCACAGCCCTCCCGAGAGATTCCTCGGGCCTCACTCACAAGGCTCTGCAGCATCTTGGGTATGACAGAGCAAGTGTATCCAATCTCCAAGAGAGACAAGTTGGCCAGGAAGAAGTACATGGGGGTATGGAGGGCTGGATTGGTCCAGATGGCAAAAGCTATGAGAACATTGCCTGTCAGTGATGCTAAGAACATAAGTAGGATGAGGGTAAATAAAAGGAAGCACTGTTCAGTGACGTCAGAGAATTTGGCAAATGCAAAGTGTTTCACAGACATGCTGTTGTCTTGCCACAAGGAACAATTGAGGTTCATGACCTGAAGAAAAGAAAAGCAAAGTCATCAGGAAGATTCTTTCAGATAGAAATATAAATCTTTATATTACTCTTAATAAGCTCCAGTGAGCCAAAGAGATAAATTTCTTACCTATAATTTAAAGTTTTAAAGTTTGGAAGTTATACTCATCCTGAAACCAGTACTATTCTATGTAACCATCCCAATTGATTTGTCCACAGTGTATCTAGTCAGCAGGCATAAAATGGGGGAAAAAAGTCAGCACAAATCTCTTTCATTCCTTCTTTTTATCAAATGAAGTTCCTCAAATACCTATTTCTTTCCTCTTCTTTGGCCACTGACTTACTTTCTTCACTCATTTACTCAACAAGTATTTATTGAGCAGAATACTTTCAAAGTATTTTGCAGTTACTGTAGGTCCTGGTTTAAAACAATGAAAAAATACCACTTCTTTCCAAAGGGAACTTATTTAGTTAAGGAAAGCAATAATTAAATGACTATTCAATAAATAATTGTTACAATGCATAGAATTAAAACACAGGTAAGTTCTGTTACTGATCAACTAAATTGGCTGTTCAAAAAGGGTTCTTGATGAAGAGAAGCCTGAGCTGAGATGTGAATGAAGAAGAGGCAACCATGTGAAGACTGTCACAGCCATTCACATCATGTCTATATTGTACTGCTGAGATAATCCCATCATTGCAACAGTTAAAAAAAAAAAAAAATCTCACCTGCCAAGCTTTCTCCATCAGATTGTTCTTTGCTAAATGAAAATTACCCTTGCTCCAAGTTAAAAATCAAATTTATTAATATAATTGATGAAAATCTATAGATCAAGGTACTGACTATTGATAGAGACTTCTGTCTCACCTTTTATCCAATGGACCGTGTGTTATAGTCACAGCAAACTACTTGCATCTTTTCGTATGTGCCTTGAATGCAAGTATTTCCTTTCCTTTGTGTTTATTTTCCCCTGGTGGAAGGGGCTGGAAATTTTCCTCCCTATTTGTCCATCTAGCGAATAATCTATTATTGAGTTTCAGCATAGCTTCATCTCCTCTCTGGAACTTTCTTCCCCAACTCCCCCTCTCCCTTGCCCTTGTACTAGTAAGTTACATGGCCCTTCCACTCCATCTTCCCACCACTGTCTAATTGATATTTGAGCATTTCAGTTCAGTTCAGTCACTCAGTCCTGTCCGACTCTGTGACACCATGAATCACAGCATGCCAGGCCTCCCTGTCCATCACCAACTCCCAGAGTTCACTCAAACTCACATCCATCGAGTCGGTGATGCCATCCAGCCATCTCATCCTCTGTCGTCCCCTTTTCCTGCCCCCAATCCCTCCCAGCATCAGGGTCTTTTCCAATGAGTCTTTGCATGAGGTGGCCAAAGTACTGGAGTTTCAGCTTTAGCATCATTCCTTCCAAAGAACACCCAAGGCTGATCTCCTTTAGAATGGACTGGTTGGGTCTCCTTGCAGTCCAAGGGACTCTCAAGAGTCTTATCCAACACCCCAGTTCAAAAGCATCAATTCTTCGGCGCTCAGCTTTCTTCACAGTCCAACTCTCACATCCATGCATGACCACAGGAAAAACCATAGCCTTGACTAGATGGACCTTTGTTGGCAAAGTAATGTCTCAGCTTTTGAATATGCTATCTAGGTTGGTCATAACTTTTCTTCCAAGGAGTAAGCATCTTTTAATTTCATGGCTGCAGTCACCATCTGCAGTGATTTTGGAGCCCCCCAAAATAAAGTCTGACACTGTTTCCACTGTTTCCCATCGATTTCCCATGAAGTGATGGGACCAGATGCCATGATCTTAGTTTTCTGAATGTTGAGCTTTAAGCCAACTTTTTCACTCTCCTCTTTCACTTTCATCAAGAGGCTTTTTAGTTCCTCTTCACTTTCTGCCATAAGGGTGGTGTCATCTGCATATCTGAGGTTATTGATATTTCTCCCAGCAATCTTGATTCCAGCTTGTGCCTCTTCCAGCCCAGCGTTTCTCATGATGTACTCTGCATATAAGCTAAATAAGCAGGGTGACAATATAAAGCCTTGACATACTCCTTTTCCTATTTGGAACCAGTCTATTGTTCCATGTCCAGTTCTAATTATTGCTTCCTGACCTGCATATAGATTTCTCAAGAGGCAGGTGAGGTGGTCTGGTATTCCCATCTCTTTCAGAATTTTCCTGTTTATTGTGATCCACACAGTCAAAGGCTTTGGCACAGTCAATAAAGCAGAAATAGATGTTTTTCTGGAACTCTCTTGCTTTTTCCATTATCTAGTGGATGTTGGAAATTTGATCTCTGGTTCCTCTGCCTTTTCTTTAAAACCAGCTTGAACATCTGAAAGTTCATTGTTCACGTATTGCTGAAGCCTGGCTTGGAGAATTTTGAGCATTACTTTACTAGCATGTGAGATGAGTGCAATTGTGCGGTAGTTTGAGCATTCTTTGGCATTGCCTTTCTTTGGGATTGGAATAAAAACTGACCTTTTCCAGTCCTGTGGCCACTGCTGAGTTTTCCAAATTTGCTGGCATATTGTGTGCAGCACTTTCACAGCATCATCTTTCAGGATTTGAAATACCTCAACTGGAATTCCATCACTTCCACTAGCTTTGTTTGTAGTGATGCTTTCTAAGGCCCACTTGACTTCACAGGATGTCTGGCTTTAGGTGAGTGATCACACCATCATGATTATATTGGTCATGAAGCTCTTGTTTGTACAGTTCTTCTGAGTATTCTTGCCACCTCTTCTTAATATCTTCTGCTTCTGTTAGGTCCATACCATTTCTGTCCTTTCTCGAGCCCATCTTAGCATGAAATGTTCCCTTGGTATCTCTAATTTTCTTGAAGAGATGTCTAGTCTTTCCCATTCTCTTGTTTCCCTCTATTTCTTTGCGTTGATCGCTGAGGAAGGCTCTCTTATCTCTTCTTGCTATTCTTTGGAACTCTGCATTCAGATGTTTATATCTTTCATTTTCTCCTTTGCTTTTCACTTCTCTTCTTTTCACAGCTATTTGTAAGGCCTCCCCAGACAGTCATTTTGCTTTTTTGCATTTCTTTTCCATGGGGATGGTCTTGATCCCTGTCTTCTGTACAATGTCATGAACCTCATTCTATAGTTCATCAGGCACTGTATCTATCAGATCTAGTCCCTTAAATCTATTTCTCACTTCCACTAGCATTTAAATTTAGTGTAAATTTGAGCATTACGCTACTCCAAGGACGATTGATTGTTCATTTCTTCCTGAAAATAGCCTCAAGAAGTTTGGGAGTGAAGAACTTTATTTATACCATTATTTCCACCAACCATAACAGTGAATAAGTTCTCATGTAATTAAAAAATTAGAATATTAAGCTTTACTCTGGCTGCATATATATTCTGTCTAGTAGCACTTACTCTATTTTCTGAAGATAATTATGATAAATTTCATTTTCTTTAAGTATCTCAAATGTGACAGCTATTTGTCTCTCAATCCAGTAGTTACTACCAATTCTTGACAAAAACATTTCTTGTTCTAAATATGGATGTACTGCAGTTTAAATTTTTTTGGAAATGTCTTCAAGCAAAATCCTAAATAATGTTTGCTATGAAAGGACAAAAGAATGAGGAGGTTTTTTCCTATTCCTCTGAACTCTTATGTTTTTGTTAGTATAAACTGAAATCTTGTTTATTCTACATTTGTTTAAAACACATCACTGTTTATTCCACATTAATGTTTGATGCCAGTATATATAAAACAAAAGTATGCATTTTGAGGTTCCAAATTATTATGAACAGACAAAATTTAACAAGTGTGTTCACAAAAGCATATGTACAAAGATGTACATTTTTACATATATACATATATCTTATACTGACAGAAACACACATTCAAATCCATGCTAAATAGCACAGTAATCAAGAGTGCTGACAGTCTACGTGGGTTAAATTCCTAGTGCAGCCATCTAACACTGTCATGGCTAACATTTCCTTAAATATCTTTTCCTCAATTTTCCCATTTTTAAAGGAAGTGATAGAAGTACCTCCCTAATGCAGTTGTTATAAGGATTAAGTGAGTTAATTCTCATAGAAGCATGTACAAAATTGGTTACGTACTTAAATTTTAGCCATAACAGAGCCTGTATACTTGCATACTCTTACAATAAATTTACCTTCATATATACTCCTTTTGCTGAATTTTATGTCACAGTCCCTAGAGTCCCTAATCATTCCTCCTGTTCATTCTCTTCATTTCCATTTCATATTTTTCTAGTCACCTGCTGTGATAGAAAGAGAAAAAGTAAAAAATATATACACAAACAGATTCTATATATAATTACATAGATTCTATATATAATTATCTGTCTATAATCTATACATATATAGATTCAAATATAAAAATGCCACGTGGATGTTGTGTCCTGGGAAAAATAGTTGTATATTCTGAATCATTTTAATCTACTAATTTGTATATCCAGTGAGGTATGCAGCAGTTCCACAAAGTTAAGGACAGAACCAAGTGGACTGATTCAAAAATTCTGTTAAATGTGAAATAAAAACTCTGCACAATTCAGGGACCCTCAGTGTATATGACTGTTGAAAAATTTGCTTACACATTGCAGTCTATTACAATGCATTTACACTTATGTTAAAGCACTTGTAAACATTTACCTTGCATTGTGGGCTTCCCTGGTGGCTCAGATGGTAAAGAATCCACTTGTAATGCAGGAGGCCTGGGTTCGATCCCTGGGTTGGGAAGATTCCCTGGAGAAGGGAACAGCCACCCACTCCAGTATTCTGGCCTGGAGAATTCCCTGGATGGAGGAGGCTGGCAGGCTAAAGTCCTTGGGGTCACAAAGAGTCCCAAAGACTTTCACATCACTCACCTTGGATTGTATCTAATTAAATTAACTAATATAATTTAATATCTATATTTCTCATGTAGCAACACAATTCAGTTCAGGTTGTGGCAAAGAAAACAAAGACAATAGTTGACTTTCATTTTTTTAAGTCTAAAAAATTTCTGAAATATCCTAACTTCTCAATAATAGACTATGCAGTTATATAGAATATTGTGGATGTAGACAAGTTGTCATTCATTTTGTCAGTTAAATAGGCAAATATGTTTCTTACACATTCTACCTTCCTGTGTCTGGGAGAAACTGAAGTTTCCTCAGTGACACCAGTGGAGGAGCCAAGGAAGAAATCCTAACCAGAAAAGAAGAATGCCTCACTCTTTAAGTAGTGACATCATAAATATTTCATTTCATAAATATTATCATCCATTGAGACTGTAGACAGCAAATATAAATACCGGTATTGGGGATGAGAGTTGGGGGATGTGGGGAATGGGAGAAACCCACTGGTAGATGGCACACAGGAGGGCTGATTGCACAAAGGCTAATACATGCTGATAGTCGTTCAATATTCTTAGACCCACAGGATGAATAAAAAGTCATCCTGTGATAAGTACTTTTTAAAACCTCATAAAGTTCAGAGACAGCTGGAAAAAATTAAGATATCCAAGATAGTGAAGGTCTGTGAGTGCTTCTAAATATTTAAACTGATAAAGAATGGTAATGTGTCTAGAAATAAATATTAAATATATATAAATAAATATATGAGTCCACTGGAGGTGAGAATATAAAGAAACATAGTCAAATTCCCTTCTCCCTCCCTGTCACTGAGACTAACATGACACCAAGTAAAATCTGATTTTTTTCATTACTCTTTCTATTGTTTTCAGAATTTACTCTCTGTTGATCTTTGTGCAGGGACCCTGAGATCCATGTAGTAGAAGTCAGCTTTATGCACACACCAAGAAAGTTTAATTTTAATCACTGCCTACAGAAAGAGAGTGAGATGCTCAAGGCAGGTGTTTGGAGTCTGCAGATAAGGAGCATCATAGGAAGTACAACAATTTGGCACATTCTTCTGTCTCTCACCTGACACATTTTCTTGATTTAGAGTTTCTGATCCATCATTTCTGTGTAAGGGAAGGATGATGAAGCCCTTCCCATCTTTTTTGCTGAGTTGTTTTGAGCTAAAATGGAAATATTATAGAGATAAACCATGAATGAAAAATAAGGAATTAAAATGCACTTTATCAGTGTCAAAACCTCTTGCCCTTTAAAAACCTCATGTTAAGGAACATAGGATGTTGCCTGTGATATTCCCTAGTATTACCAGACTATTAAAATAACCTATATTGAGAGTCAGTCATTAAGCAAATATGCATTGTGATATTAGTCTAAAAATATAGGAGTTTCAGGCTCAATGATAAATTGTATTTGTCTATTCCAACTCAGTATAATAAAAGATTAAGTGACCATTGAACATTGACAAGATTCTGAGTTTGAGTCCTGAGATGGACTTTCAGTGATAGTTGGATACATGAAAGCATAGAGGAAGGAGACAAGATAATTAAAAAAAATTAATTTATTTATTATAATTGGAGGCTAATTACTTTCCAATATTGTGGTGGTTTTTGCCATACATTGACATGAATCAGCCATGGGTGTACATGTGTCGCCCCTGTCCTGAACTCCCCTCTCGCCACCCTCCCCATTCCATCCCTCTGGGTTGTCCCAGTGCATCGGGTTTGAGTGCCCTGTTTCATGTATCGAACTTGGGCTGTTCATCTGTTTCACATATGGCAATATACATGTTTCAATGCTATTCTCTCAAATCATCCAACCCTTGCCTTCTCCCACAGAGTTAAAAAGTCTGTTCTTTATATCTGTGTCTCTTGTGCTGTCTCTAATGTAGGGTCGTCATTACCATCTTCCTAAATTCCATATATACATGTTAATATACTGTATCGGTGTTTTTGTTTCTAACTTACTTCACTCTATATAATAGGTGTCAGTTTCATCCACCTCATTAGAACTGACTCAATTGTGTTTTTTTTAATAGCAGTAATATTCCATTGTGTATATGCACCACAACTTTCTTATCTATTCATTTACCGATGGACATCTAGGTTGCTTCTGTGTCCTAGCTATTGTAAACAGTGCTGTGATGAACATTGGGGTACATAGAGACAAGATAATTTTAATAGCTCAATGGCTTGGCTTCATGTGCCAACTCACCCAGTCCCAAGATCCAATGCAAGTACTTTCTATATGGTTCTACTTTGGAAATCATCCAGCATAAGTAATTCAGTGTGGGTCAATGCCACATAAATGATCCTTAACTGACTCAGTCCCTTATTAATCTCTGTTCTCATAATGAAATGTTTCTTTGTTTCCTCTCAGCCAAAGGAAAACATAAGAGACATTGTTAGATATTTTTACCTGAAATAGAACAGTGCCTCTCAAACAAGAAAAACTCAATAACTTTCATTATTCTGAAGTCCTTTCTAAAATGCTTGGATAGTAGATACAATTTATGTAAGTTATTTATTAAAGATTGTTGAAATAATTTCTTGTTGCTTTCTACAATTCACCTATAATCAATTCATTGAGGACTTAATATTTAGCTGGGTGATGCCTCAACATAACTCATCATGAACTACGTTATCCTTTGGTTGAAGTAACATGCACAGGATGATCTAGGCATCTCTATTACCAAACAATAAGAGATTTATCTATTTCCTGTGAAATGATTAGTTTAGAACATAATGGCAATTTTATGACAGAGATACTGGCAAACTGAGTAAATTTTATACTCTTCAGAGAAAGGGAAAATAACTGATTAAAATAATGTCTAGAATTGAATAATGCTTTGTGTGTTTTCTATCCATTTTCACATTTTAATTCACTGTCTTCCACAATCCTCTTTTAAAAATACATCTGTTATATCACGTACCTTTAATCCTAATATTTGAGGGACAAAAGTGGTTATCGATTCTGATGAGCCACTCCTTAATTTTTTCTGCACACTCTCCTTAAAACTTTCCCAAATTCAGAGAATGTAAATCTCCTCAATCCTCACTCCCAAGACCATGCACTGAGAAGCTTTTGTTGTAATCAAGGCCATGTCTGTTCCCAGAAAGACTGCGTGTCTCTTCAGAGAGCATTATGTCCCTCCTAGCAGTGTCCTCAACTGCGTGCATGCACGTGCGTGTGCACACACACACACACATACACACAGAAGAATGCAAAGCTGTGCTAGTTACATGATGATATATTTGAGCTTTCCTCTGTCCTGAAAAACAGGAGTATGAATACATATGCTTCATTTCTTCTCCTGGTTCTGAATACTTATCCTGCCTCCCCGTTCCCAGGAGACATTTTCTTCTCATTAGAGTGTTAAAAAGTAGTTTGATTCTGTCTCTCAGGGATTGCCAAGGACAAACCTCTCTGTATTTGTTGGTATAGTAAATGCCAATATTTAGGAAGAAGATAAGTAAGATGTAAAGTAGCCTGTAAAAACAAAAATAAATCAATGGTAAAATATAATGAATAATCTGTTTTATATGTAACTGCTATCATAGACTATGTACATAAAATGATATGAATTCAAGTGAAATACTACTGGAACTAAATATTTGACCACTCTGAACTATTAATGTGAAATACTAAGATCTTAATTTTTTGTCTGAATTAAGATAGTCTTCAAAAATAATTATGAAAATGACATATGTAACTTTCTTTTAATTTCTTTTTTTTAATTTTTAAAATTTACAATATTGTATTGGTTTTTGCCAAATATCGAAATGAATCCGCCACAGGTATACACGTGTTCCCCATCCTGAACCCTCCTCCCTCCTCCCTCCCCATACCATTCCTCTGGGTCGTCCCAGTGCACCAGCCCCAAGCATCGAACCTGGACTGGTGACTCGTTTCATATATGATATTATACGTATTTCAATGCCATTCTCCCAAATCATCCCACCCTCTCCCTCTCCCACAGAGTCCAAAAGACTGTTCTACACACCAGTGTCTCTTTTGCTGTCTCGTATACAGGGTTATTGTTACCATATTTCTAAATTCATATATATGTGTTAGTATACTGTATTGGTGTTTTTCTTTCTGGCTTACTTCACTCTGTATAATAGACTCCAGTTTCATCCACCTCATTAGAACTGATTCAAATGTATTCTTTTTAATGGCTGAGTAATACTCCATTGTGTATATGTACCACTGCTTTCTTATCCATTCATCTGCTGATGGGCATCTAGGTTGCTTCCATGTCCTGGCTATTATAAACAGTGCTGCGATGAACATTGGGGTACACGTGTCTCTTTCCCTTCTGGTTTCCTCAGTGTGTATGCCCAGCAGTGGGATTGCTGGATCATAAGGCAGTTCTATTTCCATGTTTTAAGGAATCTCCACACTGTTCTCCACAGTGGCTGTACTAGTTTGCATTCCCACCAACAGTGTAAGAGGTTTCCCTTTTCTCCACACCCTCTCCAGCATTTATTGCTTGTAGACTTTTGGATCACAGCCATTCTGACTGGCGTGAAATGGTACCTCATTGTGGTTTTGATTTGCATTTCTCTGATAATGAGTGATGTTGAGCATCTTTTCATGTGTTTGTTAGCCATCTGTATGTCTTTTTTAGAGAAATGTCTGTTTAGTTTTCTGGCCCATTTTTTGATTGGGTCGTTTATTTTTCTGGAATTGAGCTGTAGGAGTTGCTTGTATATTTTTGAGATTAGGTGTTTGTCAGTTGCTTCATTTGCTATTATTTTCTCCCATTCTGAAGGCTGTCTTTTCATCTTGCTAATAGTTTCCTTTGTTGTGCAGAAGCTTTTAAGTTTAATTAGGTCCCATTTGTTTATTTTTGCTTTTATTTCCAATATTCTGGGAGGTGGGTCATAGAGGATCCTGCTGTGATGTATGTCAGAGAGTGTTTTGCCTATGTTCTCGTCTAGGAGTTTTATAGTTTCTGGTCTTATGTTTAGATCTTTAATCCATTTTGAGTTTATTTTTGTGTATGGTGTTAGAAAGTGTTCTAGTTTCATTCTTTTACAAGTGGTTGACCAGTTTCCCCAGCACCACTTGTTAAAGAGATTGTCTTTAATCCATTGTATATTCTTGCCTCCTTTGTCAAAGATAAGGTGTCCATATGTGTGTGGATTTATCTCTGGGCTTTCTGTTTTGTTCCATTGATCTATATTTCTGTCTTTGTGCCAGTACCATACTGTCTTGATGACTGTATCTTTGTAGTAGAGCCTGAAGTCAGGCAGGTTGATTCCTCCAGTTTCATCCTTCTTTCTCAAGATAGCTTTGGCTATTCGAGGTTTTTTTGTATTTCCATACAAATTGTGAAATTATTTATTCTAGCTCTGTGAAGAATACTGTTGGTAGCTTGATAGGGATTGCATTGAATCTATAAATTGCTTTGGGTAGTATACTCATTTTCAATATATTGATTCTTCCAATCCATGAACATGGTATATTTCTCCATCTATTAGTGTCCTCTTTGATTTCTTTCACCAGTGTTTTATAGTTTTCTATATATAGGTCTTTAGTTTCTTTAGGTAGATATATTCCTAAGTATTTTATTCTTTCCATTGCAATGGTGAATGGAATTGTTTCCTTAATTTCTCTTTCTGTTTTCTCATTATTAATGTATAGGAATGCAAGGGATTTCTGTGTGTTGATTTTATATCCTGCAACTTTACTATAGTCATTGATTAGTTCTAGTAATTTTCTGGTGGAGTCTTTAGGGTTTTCTATGTAGAGGATCATGTCATCTGCAAACAGTGAGAGTTTTACTTCTTCTTTTCCAATTTGGATTCCTTTTATTTCTTTTTCTGCTCTGATTGCTGTGGCCAAAACTTCCAAAACTATGTTGAATAGTAATGGTGAAAGTGGGCACCCTTGTCTTGTTCCTGACTTTAGAGGAAATGCTTTCAATTTTTCACCATTGAGGATAATGTTTGCTGTGGGTTTGTCATATATAGCTTTTATTATGTTGAGGTATGTTTCTTCTATTCCTGCTTTCTGGAGAGTTTTTAATCATAAATGAATGTTGAATTTTGTCAAAGGCTTTCTCTGCATCTGTTGAGATAATCATATGGTTTTTATTTTTCAATTTGTTAATGTGGTGTATAACATTGATTGATTTGTGGATATTGAAGAATCCTTGCATCCCTGGGATAAAGCCCACTTGGTCATGGTGTATGATCTTTTTAATGTGTTGTTGGATTCTGATTGCTAGAATTTTGTTAAGGATTTTTGCATCTGTGTTCATCAGTGATATTGGCCTGTAGTTTTCTTTTTTTGTGGGATCTTTGTCAGGTTTTGGTATTAGGGTGATGGTGGCCTCATAGAATGAGTTTGGAAGTTTACCTTCCTCTGCAATTTTCCAGAAGAGGTTGAGTAGGATAGGTGTTGGCTCTTCTCTAAATTTTTGGTAGAATTCAGCTGTGAAGCCGTCTGGACCTGGGCTTTTGTTTGCTGGAAGATTTTTGATTACAGTTTCAATTTCCGTGCTTGTGATGGGTCTGTTTAAGATTTTCTATTTCTTCCTGGTCCAGTTTTGGAAAGTTGTACTTTTCTAAGAATTTGTCCATTTCTTCCACGTTGTCCATTTTATTGGCATATAATTTCTGATAGTAGTCTCTTACGGTCCTTTGTATTTCTGTGTTGTCTGTTGTGATCTCTCCATTTTCATTTCTAATTTTATTGATTTGATTTTTCTCCCTTTGTTTTTGATGAGTCTGGCTAATGGTTTGTCAATTTTATTTACCTTTCAAAGAACCAGCTTTTGGCTTTGTTGATTTTTGCTATGGTCTCTTTTGTTTCTTTTGCATTTATTTCTGCCCTAATTTTTAAGATTTCTTTTCTTCTACTAACCCTGGGGTTCTTCTTTTCTTCCTTTTCTAGTTGCTTTAGGTGTAGACTTAGGTTATTTGACTTTTTTCTTGTTTCTTGAGGTATGCCTGTATTGCTATGAACTTTCTCCTGAGGACTGCTTTTACCGTGTCCCACAGGTTTTGGGTTGTTGTGTTTTCATTTTCATTCGTTTCTATGCCAATTTTGATATCTTTTTTGATTTCTTCTGTGACTTGTTGGTTATTCAGCGGCGTGTTGTTCAGCCTCCATATGTTGGAATGTTTAATAGGTTTTCTCCTGTAATTGAGATCTAATCTTACTGCATTGTGGTCAGAAAAGAGGCTTGGAATGATTTCTATTTTTTTGAATTTACCAAGGCTAGATTTATGGCCCAGGATGTGATCTATCCTGGAGAAGGTTCCGTGTGCGCTTCAGAAAAAGGTGAAATTCATTGTTTTGGGATGTAATGTCCTATAGATATCAATTAGGTCTAACTGGTCTATTGTATCGTTTAAAGTTTGTGTTTCCGTGTTAATTTTCTGTTTAGTTGATCTATCCATAGGTGTGAGTGGGGTATTAAAGTCTCCCACTATTATTGTGTTATTGTTAATTTCTCCTGTCATACTTGTTAGCATTTGCCTTACATATTGCGGTGCTCCTATGTTGGGTGCATATATATTTATAATTGTTATATCTTCTTCTTGGATTGATCCTTTGATCATTATGTAGTGACCGTCTTTGTCTCTTTTCACAGCCTTTGTTTTAAAGTCTATTTTATCTGATATGAGTATTGCTACTCCTGCTTTCTTTTGGTCCCTATTTGCATGGAAAATCTTTTTCCAGCCCTTCACTTTCAGTCCGTATGTGTCCCCTGTTTTGAGGTGGGTCTCTTGTAGACAGCATATGTAGGGGTGTTGTTTTTGTATCCATTCAGCCAGTCTTTGTCTTTTGGTTGGGGCATTCAACCCATTTATGTTTAAGGTAATTATTGATAAGTATGATCTGTTGCCATTTACTTTATTGTTTGGGGTTTGAACTTATACACCATTTTTGTGTTTCCTGTCTAGAGAATATCCTTTAGTATTTGTTGGAGAGCTGGTTTGGTGGTGCTGAATTCTCTCAGCTTTTGCTTGTCTGGGAAGCTTTTGATTTCTCCTTCATATTTGAATGAGATCCTTGCTGGGTAGAATAATCTTGGCTGTAGGTTATTTTCTTTCATCACTTTAAGTATGTCTTGCCATTCCCTCCTGGCTTGAAGAGTTTCTATTGAAAGATCAGCTGTTATCCTTATGGGAATTCCCTTGTGTGTTATTTGTTGTTTTTCCCTTGCTGCTTTTAATATTTGTTCTTTGTGTTTGATCTTTGTTAATTTGATTAATATGTGTCTTGGGGTGTTTCGCCTTCGGTTTATCCTGTTTGGGACTCTCTGGGTTTCCTGAACTTGAGTGATTATGTCCTTCCCCATTTTAGGGAAGTTTTCCACTATTATCTCCTCAAGTATTTTCTCATGGTCTTTCTTTTTGTCTTGTTTCTGGAACCCCTATGATTCGAATGTTGTAGTGTTTAATATTGTCCTGGAGGTCTCTGAGATTGTCCTCATTTCTTTTAATTCGTTTTTCTTTTATCCTCTCTGATTCATTTATTTCTACCATTCTATCTTCTAATTCACTAATCCTATCTTCTGCCTCTGTTATTCTAATATTCGTTGCCTCCAGAGTGTTTTTCATTTCATTTATTGCATTATTCATTATATATTGACTCTTTTTTATTTCTTCTAGGTCCTTGTTAAACCTTTCTTGCATCTTCTCAATCCTTGTCTCCAGGCTATTTATCTGTGATTCCAAGATTTTGGATCAATTTCACTATCATTATTCGGAATTCTTTATCAGGTAGATTCCCTATGTCTTCCTCTTTTGTTTGGTTTGGTGGGCATTTATCCTGTTCCTTTATCTGCTGGGTATTCGTCTGTCTCTTCATCTTGTTTAAATTGCTGAGTTTGGGGTGTCCTTTCTGTATTCTGGCAGTTTGTGGAATTCTCTTTATTGTGGCGTTTCCTCACTCTATGTGGGTTTGTACAGGTGGCTTGTCAAGTTTTCTTGGTTAGGGAAGCTTGTGTCGGTGTTCTGGTGGGTGGAGCTGGATTTCTTCTCTCTGGAGTGCAATGAAGTGTCCAATAATGAGTTATGAGATGTCTATGGTTTTGGGGTGACTTTGGGCAGCCTGTATCTTGGCGCTCAGGGCTGTGTTCCTGTGTTGCTGGAGAATTTACTTGGTATGTCTTGCCCTGGAACTTGTTGGCTCTTGTGTGGTGCTTGGTTTCAGTGTATGTATGGAGGCGTTTGATGAACTTCTGTCAATTAATGATCCCTGGATTCAGGAGTTCCCTGGAGTTGGGTTTGGGCTTAAGCCTCCTGCTTCCAGTTATTGGTCTTATTTTTACAGTAGTGTCAAAACTTCTCCTTCTATACAGCACCATTGATAAAGCATCTACATTAAAGATGAAAAGTTTCTCCACCGTTAGGGTCACCCAGAGAGGTTCACAGCGTTAGATGGAGAAGAGAAGAGGGAGGAGGGAGTTAGAGGTGACCCGAATGAGATGAGGTGGAATCAATAGAGGAGAGAGTGGGCTAGCCAGTAATCACTTCCTTATGTGCACTCCACAACTGGACGCTCAGAGATGTTCACGGAGTTATACAGAGAAGAGAAGAAGGAGGAAGGAGACAGAGGTGGCCAGGAGGATAAAAGGGGGAAATGAAAAGGAGGGAGACAGATCCAGCCAGTAATCAGTTCCCTAAGTGTTCTCCACCGTCTGGAACACACAGAAATTCACAGAGTTGGGTAGAGTAGAGAGGCGTTAGGGAGGAGACACAAGCGACCTGGTGGAGAAAAAGGAGAGTCCAAAGGGAGAGAGAGCAGTCAAGCCAGTAATCTCGCTCCCTAGTGGAAAATGGGTAGTGAAGATTGGGTTCTTAAAGGTACCGAATTGGTAACAAATACGTAAAAGCAAAAATTAAAAATCTAGAGTAGAGTTTGGAATTTCAAAAATACAATGTTAAAGAAAAGAAGAAGGAAAAGAAAGAGAGAAAAACAAAAACAAACAAAGTCGCAAAAATTATAAAGAAAATATAGGTACAAAATTGATAACAAATACCAAAAAGCATAAATTAAAAATCTAGAGTAGAGTTTGGAATTTCAGATATACAATGTTATATAAAGAAGAAGAGAAAGAAAGAGAGAGAGAAAAAAAGTCACAAAAATTATAAAAAAAAATATAGGTACAAAATTGATAACAAATACCAAAAAGCTAAAATTAAAAATCTGGAGTAGAGATTAGAATTTCACAAATACAATGTTAAAGAAAAGAGGAAAAGAAAAAAAAAAAAAAACAAGGTCACGAAAATTATAAAAAATATGTATATGAATTTTGCTTTAAAAAAATAGGGTCTTTTTTTTTTTTTTTGCAAAGTAATAGTAGGTTATAAAAGTGAAAATTAAAGGAATAATAGAGGACTTAAAATTTTTTTAAAAATTAAAAAAAGAAAGAAAGAATGATTGTAAAAATAGTAAAAATATATCTAGGACTTTCTCTGGTTTTGTTGTGAGTATTGTGGGGTCAGTTCATTTTCGGCTAGTTCCTTGGTCCGACTTATATTTCTCAAGATCTATAGGCCCCTTCCTATGTAGTCGGTACTAACCACAGGGTTTAATCTATTGCCTGTAGCTTCCAAGGCGGTTCCCTCTGTTGTAGCTTCTTCTGTTTGCTGGTCTCTTCAGTGTCTGGTTTCCACCCTGACACAAAGGGGATGGTGGTGGACACTTTTTTTTTTTTTTTTTTAGGCTCACTTGTTCAGTCGGGCTGTGGGGAGGGAGGGATGCTCCTTTTGAAGACTTGGGTTGCTTTTCTGGGTGCCTGATGTCCTCTGCCGGCATACAGAAGTTGTTTTGTGGAATTTACTCCGCGTTTAAATGTTCTTTGATGAATTTGTGGGGGAGAAAGTGTTCTCCCCGTCCTACTCCTCCGCCATCTTAGCTCGTCCTCCCATAAGTAACTTTCATGTCATTATATTGATGAGTTTGTATTTTTTCTGATTGTTATAAGTAAATCATAAAATAATAATAAGTAAATCTTAAAAATCTCCTAGTTACACATGAATTTGGCCAGGTGCCAACTGATTTCTCTCAAAAGTAGTGAAGAAAATCAAGAGTCTATTCTGGCTGGTTCCTATAAAGGGAACAAGTTCTGTCAGGAACCAGATAAAGTGATGGAGGGCAGGAGAGTTAGGTGCTATTCTGAATATCATTTTCTGCTCCATTTACTTCCATCTTTTTTAACATTAGAATCCCTTTGTGCTTTTCAAAACAATATCATCATAATCACTATACTCTTAATACACATTGAAAGAGGCAAGAGCTACTACAAATTTAGTAATGTTTATAAACAAGTTTTTGCATCTCTTTTCCATGGGGATGATCTTGATCCCTGTCTCCTGTACAATGTCACGAACCTCATTCCATAGTTCATCAGGCACTGTATCTATCAGATCTAGGCCCTTAAATCTATTTCTCACTTCCACTGTATAATCATAAGGGATTTGATTTAGGTCATACCTGAATGGTCTAGTGGTTTTCCCCACTTTCTTCAATTTAAGTCTGAATTTGGTAATCAGGAGTTCATGATCTGAGCCACAGTCAGCTCCTGGTCTTGTTTTTGTTGACTGTATAGAGCTTCTCCATCTTTGGCTGCAAAGAATATAATCAACCTGATTTCGATGTTGACCATCTGGTGATCTCCATGTGTAGAGTCTTCTCTTGTGTTGTTGGAAGAGGGTGTTTGCTATGACCAGTGCGTTTTCTTGGCAAAACTCTATTAGTCTTTGCCCTGCTTCATTCCGTATTCCAAGGCCAAATTTGCCTGTTACTCCAGATGTTTCTTGACTTTCTACTTTTGCATTCCAGTCCCCTATAATAAAAAGGACATCTTTTTTTGGGTGTTAGTTCTAAAAGGTCTTGTAGGTCTTCATAGAACCGTTCAACTTCAGCTTCTTCAGTGTTACTGGTTGGAGCATAGACTTGGATTACTGTGATATCATGGAAAAGAAATGCAAAAAAGCAAAATGACTGTCTGGGGAGGCCCTACAAATAGCTGTGAAAAGAAGAGAAGTGAAAAGCAAAGGAGAAAAGGAAAGATATAAGCATCTGAATGCAGAGTTCCAAAGAATAGCAAGAAGAGATAAGAAAGCCTTCCTCAGTGATCAATGCAAAGAAATAGAGGAAAACAACAGAATGGGAAAGACTAGAGATCTCTTCAAAAAAATTAGAGATACCAAGGGAACATTTCATGCAAAGATGGGCTCGATAAAGGACAGAAATTGTATGGACCTAACAGAAGCAGAAGATATTAAGAAGAGGTGGCAAGAATACACAGAAGAACTGTACATAAAAGATCTTCACAACCCAGATAATCACGATGGTGTGATCACTGACCTAAAGCCAGACATCCTGGAATGTGAAGTCAAGTGGGCCTTAGAAAGCCTTACTGTGAACAAAGCTAGCGGAGGTGATGGAATTCCAGTTGAGCTATTTCAAATCCTGAAAGATGATGCTGTGGAAGTGCTGCACTCAATATGCCAGCAAATTTGGAAAACTCAGCAGTGGCCACAGGACTGGAAAAGGTCCGTTTTCATTCTAATCCCAAAGAAAGGCAATGCCAAAGAATGCTCAAGTTTAGTTCAGTTCAGTTGCTCAGTCATGTCCAACTATTTGCGACCCCATGAATCATAGCACGCCAGGCCTCCCTGTCCATCACCAACTCCCCGGAGTTCACTCAGACTCACGTCCATTGAGTCAATGATGCCATCCAGCCATCTAATCCTCTGTCGTCCCCTTCTCCTCCTGCCCACAATCCCTCCCAGCATCAGAGTCTTTTCCAATGAGTCAACTCTTTGCATGAGGTGGCCAAAGTACTGGAGTTTCAGCTTTAGACTACTGCACAATTGCACTCATCTCACATGCTAGTAAAGTAATGCTCTATATTCTCCAAGCCAGGCTTCAGCAATATGTGAACCGTGAACTTCCAGATGTTCAAGCTGGTTTTAGAAAAGGCAGAGGAACCAGAGATCAAATTGCCAACATCTGCTGGATCATCGAAAAAGCAAGAGAGTTCCAGAAAAACATCTATTTCTGCGTTATTGACTATGCCAAAGCCTTTGACTTTGTGGATCTCAATAAACTGTGGAAAATTCTGAAAGAGATGGGAATACCAGACCACATGACTTGCCTCTGGAGAAACCTATATGCAGGTCAGGAAGCAACAGTTAGAACTGGACATGGAACAACAGACTGGTTCCAAATAGGAAAAGGAGTTCGTCAAGGCTGTATATTGTCACTCTGCTTATTTAACTTAAATGCAGAATACATTATGAGAAATGCTGGACTGGAAGAAACTCAAGCTGGAATCAAGATTGCTGGGAGAAATACCAGTAACCGCAGATATGCAGATGACACCACTCTTATGGCAGAAAGTGAAGAGGAACTAAAAAGCCTCTGGATGAAAGTGAAAGAGGAGAGTGAAAAAGTTGGCTTAAAGCTCAACATTCAGAAAACTAAGATCATGGCATCCGGTCCTGTTACTTCATAGGAAATAGATGGGGAAACAGTGTCAGACTTTATTTTTGGGGCTCCAAAATCACTGCAGATGGTGACTGCAGGCACGAAATTAAAAGACGCTTACTCCTTGAAAGGAAAGATATGACCAACCTAGATAGCATATTGAAAAGCAGAGACATTACTTTGCCAACAAAGGTCCATCTAGTCAAGGCTATGGTTTTTCCTGTGGTCATGTATGGATGTGAGATTTGGACTGTGAAGAAGGCTGAGCGCAGAAGAATTGATGCTTTTGAACTGTAGTGTTGGAGAAGACTCTTGAGAGTCCCTTGGACTGCAAGGAGATCCAACCAGTCCATTCTGAAAGAGATCAGCCCTGGGATTTCTTTGGAGGGAATTATGCTGAAGCTGAAACTCCAGTACTTTGGCCACCTCATGTGAAGAGTTGACTCATTGGAAAAGACTCTGATGCTGGGAGGGATTAGGGGCAGGAGGAGAAGAGGACGACAGAAGATGAGATGGCTGGATGGCATCATTGACTCGATGGACGTGAGTCTGAGTGAACTCCAGGATTTGGTGATGGACAGGGAGGCCTGGTGTGCTGTGATTCATGGGGTCGCCAAGAGTCGGACACGACTGAGAGACTGAACTGAACTGATAAACAAGTTTATATCTTATTCCTTACAATAACATCCATGAACATTAAAAAAAGAAAAAAATAAGAGTCAGAAGTACCTATTAAGATGATGAAAAAAACTGTAAGGTACTGAATTATGTCAATGATATAAAATTATGTAAATGATATAAGAAGTGGGTAAGGTACTGAATATTCATAATTGACATGTTCTTTGGAGTGAATGATGCTGAAGCTGAAACTCCAGTACTTTGGCCACCTCATGTGAAGAGTTGACTCATTGGAAAAGACTCTGATGCTGGGAGGGATTGGGGGCAGGAGGAGAAGGGGACAACAGAGGATTAGATGGCTGGATGGCATCACTGACTCGATGGACGTGAGTCTGAGTGAACTCTGGAAGTTGGTGATGGACAGGGAGGCCTGGTGTGCTGTGATTCATGGGGTCGCGAAGAGTCGGACATGACTGAGTGACTGAACTGAACTGAACTGAATGGCAAAGGAGAAAGACTAGGGAAGGAAGTTGTCATTTGGATAGAAAATTTCCATTATCGTTTCCATGTTAAATAAATTATGCCCAGAAGGAGGTCAAGGTGGAGGAGTAGGAGGTCGAGGAACTCACTTCCCCCAGTGATCTCATCAGCAGTACATCTACAGTAAGTCCCTGACATTTGAAAAGATTTCCATTCTGAGAGTATGTTCATAAGTTCAATTTGTTCATAAGTCCAACTAAATTAGCCTAGATACCCAATTAGCACAATCGGCTATATAGTACTGTACTGTAATAGGTTTAAAATACTTTTCACATAAATAATACATAAAAAACAAACAAAAAGTAAAGAAAACATTTTAAATCTTATAGCACAGTACCTTGAAAAGTACAATAGTACAGTACAACCACTGGCATACAGAGGCTGGCATTGAGTGAAGAGGCAAGAAGGGCTACTGACTGGAGGAGGGAGAGAAGGTAGGAAATGGTAGAGCTGAAGGATCGTCAGTGATAGGAGATGGAGGGCAAGCTTCAATTTCACTCACACTTGATGCTGATAGAATGCCCGTTCATGTCATTGAAAGTTCACAACTTGAAGTTTGTATGTAGAGCACTTGCTGTACATGTGGAACAGTTCTCACTGCAAACTAATTGGAGACTTGGAGAGAGACTCCTGCAACCAAGGCTGTAAGAAATATCCATATGGAATTGGGTCGGAAGAGAAGCCATCCTGTTGGGACCTGTGTTCTGGGTGGAGACTCAGAGGAAAAGAGAGATTACATGGGCAGAGATCCTCCCCAGAGGATGAGTGGTTCCAGACAGATGTTGGCTCCCTCCCACCCTGGGATCCTGCACAGGGAAGGTGAGCCTCCTTGACTGGTTGGAGAGCCAGTGGGACTAACAGAAAGGCTGTGGAAAGCTTGGACTCCACTCTTTAGGAACACATGCACACTTGCTCCTGAATCAGTGAGAAGAAGGAGGACTGAAAGCTGCATAAGTGGCTGGCCAGTTTCCCAAGACTGCCCCCCTCCCGCCCAGGCTCATGTTCCAGCCTGAGCCTGGGGAACACTCCAGCTCTGCTTGCTTCAAAATGCAGCTGCACATTTACATTTTCCACACTTTTTTCTCTCGTTTTTCTCCTTTTGGGATCCCTATAATGTGAATGCTAGTACCTTGATATTGACCTGCAGAGCCTTTAAATTGTTTTCAGTTTAAAAAATTTAGTTTTCTTTTTGCTATTCTCATTTAGTGATTTCCATTAATCTATCTTTTAGTTGATTTATACATTCTTCTGTATTACTTAGTCTGGCTATTCTTTTCTTCTTGTGTTTTCATTTTAGTTATTGTATTCTTCAGTCGTGACTGATCTTTCTTATGATTTTAGATCCTTGTTAAAATTCTTACTGTGTTTAGCTATTCTTTTCCCCAAGTCAGTTACTATTATTATTACTAATGCTTTCAATTCTTTGTCTAGTAAATTTGATTTCCATCTCAGTAGCTGTTTCTTTTTCAGAAATTTTCTCTTGCCATTTCAATTGAGACAAATTACTCTGTCTTCTTATTTTGCTTAACTTCCTTTGTCTCTATGAAATTAGATGGAAATGTTATCCATGGTGGCCTTGAAGAGGTGTTCTTATATGGGAGTGTCCCTGTACAATCTCCGTGGGACCAGTGGCTTTGATGGCAGAACTGGGTTTGACCTGAACACAAGTCATGTCTTTCCTCAGGGTGCACTGACAGCTATCACCTTGTTAGGGGATGGGGTCAGAACTGAAGGGGCTGGGGCCAGAGCCAGGTGTGAGCCAGTGCTTCTTTCTCTTTGCTCAGTGGCCATCACAGTCCTTTTGAGGGTATAGTGGGTCTCAAGTTCCTGAAGCCCCAGAGGAGAGCAGTGCTGGAGCAAGAGCATTGGTGTGTTTATTTGGCAAAAGTCAGTCTATTGTGTATGGTGGTCTGGCCACTCTCAGACATGTGGTCTCCTTGTAATATGCTGCCTGTGCAAATTCCAGTAATGGTTGCCCTCTTCCTGCTCATGCTTGGAGCTACCTTTAGCATCTCACAGCGAGCTTTCCCCTTTGTCATGGCAGCTGTTGCTCCAGAGTGGAGCTGCAATGAGAAACTCTAGCTGTGCTGGAGTGTTTACTCAGCTCAGGGTAGAACATCCACTGGGGCATTTGTGTGTGAAGCCTTTTGTTCTGCCCTTTCTACCCTGCTTCGGGAAGATAGAAGCATTTTTGCACTATTCCCAAACTGAGTTGAGGTTTCCCATAGCCCATTTCTTAGTCCCTCTGAGCCTCCCAACAGCCAAGGGAGCTCCTCTTCCCTTAGTCAGACCCCAGGACTGGGGTGTCCAAGATGTAACTTGAGCTGCTCACCCCTCATGGAGAGTCTTCTTTGTAATCTTCCTTTTCCTCTGAGTCCCCTCCTAGGGGCATAGGACCTGACCTAATTGCCTGTCTTTGTTTCTGACTTGATTCTGTCTTTACCTTTCTCATAGCCTTGCTTGTACAGGAGTCTCTCTGGTTGTCTCCAGTTAGTTTTCAGTGAAAATTTTTCCACATAAATATGTGAGGGGAGATGAGTTCCATATCCTTGTACTCTGCCATCTTGATTTGAATCCAGTCTATTTCTCAAAGTTGTTTATTTCCTCTTGATCTTACAATGCACTAGACTGGTTGTAGATAGCCTCTAAAAAATGATTGTAATAGATACAACAAAAGTAATAGTTGATGATTCTAGCTGTAGGAATGTAGGTGTTCTATTGTAATATTTTAAATATCTAAAATAAAGAATAACAAAGAAATAGAGGTGTTTGTTAAAATATCTATTCAAATATGTATTGAATAATTATGTACTAAGTGCTGGGGAAAACATTTATATATTTCTCTTATTAATTTTCACAACAATTAAGACCACTGAAACATAAAGTCTATTTTCTGATATTTCTGTTAAATAGAGAAACACCCAATTGCTCTCCTAAAGATTACAGTTTTTAAAATGTAATTTTATTACAATATATGATTTCTAAATCAAAATTTTCTTTCTACAGATGAACTATGTTAGCTAGAAACAATATAACAATTTAAAAATGTTCATTAATTTATAAACTCGTGGTGTACTTTAATACTAGCAAGTAAATTATTGGATGTAGATTAGTAATCTAAGGTAATTTCACTTGTTTATATATTATTGCAAAACTCTTGACAAGACATCAAGGAAAATTACTGAGAAAAAAGTTTGGAAATATTAAATAATTTTGTTATGTTTCTGAGTTTTGATAGTTACCGTCTTTGTTACGGTTTAAATGGTCTTCAAAGATTTTTTTCAATACTTTTGCAGTACTAAACTTGGCCTTGAAGCTTAAAAATGTTGGCAGGCAGAATTAAATTAATAAGGCAAAGTTTAGTCTTTACATATTCCATTAAAAATAATTTATTTATTTTTTTAATTTAAATTTATTTATTTTAATTGGAGGCTAATTACTTTACAATATTGTATTGGTTTTGCCATACATCAACATGAATTCGCCACGGGTGTACCTGTGTTCCCCATCCTGAACCCCCCTCCCACCTCCCTCCCCGTACCCTCCCTCTGGGTCGTCCCAGTGCACCAGCCCCAAGCATCCTGTATCCTGCAT
The DNA here is from genome assembly GCF_032452875.1 of Bos javanicus. Lineage (NCBI taxonomy): Eukaryota > Metazoa > Chordata > Mammalia > Artiodactyla > Bovidae > Bos > Bos javanicus. Next base: position 30,119,314 of record NC_083890.1, on the reverse strand, counting down.
TGAACCTGGACTGGCGATTAGTTTCTTATATGATATTATACATGTTTCAGTGCCATTCTCCCAAATCATCCCACCCTCTCCCTCTCCCACAGAGTCCAAAAGACTGTTCTACACATCTGTGCCTCTTTTGCTGTCTCGCATACAGGGTTGTCGTTACCATCTTTCTAAATTCCATATATATATATATGTGTTAGTATACTGTATTGGTGTTTTTCTTTCTGGCTTACTTCACTCTGTTTAATAGGCTCCAGTTTCATCCACCTCATTAGAACTGATTCAAATGTATTCTTTTTATTTATTTATTTTTGACTGTGCCGCGTCTTCATTGCTGCCTGGGCTTTTCTTTAGTTGCAGTGAGCTGGGGCTACTCTCCAGTTGCAGTGGGCAGTCTTGTCATTGCAGTGGCCTCTCTTGTGGTGGAGCACTGGCTCTAGGGTGCGCAGGCTTCAATAGCTACAGCACGTGAGCTCAGTAGTTGTGACTCCTGGGCTCTAGAGAACAGGCTCAATAGTTGTGACTCTCAGGCTTAGTTTCTTCGAGGTATGTGGGATCTTCTTGAATCAGGGATTGAACCAGCGTTTCCTGCAATGGCAGAAGGGTACTTTACCATTGAACCACCAGGGAAGCCTATGGATTCTGTTTTTAGAAATGTTTCATGCTTCCCTTTCCACCTCCCCATTAGACTACCTCTGACAAATATTCCTTTAAATTTGGCCCTTAGAATGATGAAGAAATCAGGAAGAAACTTCAGGACAACTCATCCCCTTCCCTATACAGCAGGCTTAAAACATGTTTATTAGTGATATTGTTATCTTAGTACAACTTTATGGTATCATGTTGAAGGTATTCCTTAGAAACTGTTCTAACTAGGACAACTCTTTGAAGGGCATTAATTGCTGCTTTGGGACTTACCCTCCCACTGAACCCAGTTAAGGAAAGCAAGTGTTTATTCTTTTGTTTCCATAAAGGCACCATTTGCTCTAGGAAAAGGGGAGGTCCATCCCCTGACACAGTGAATGCTCTAATGACTTCCTCTTTCCAGCTAAAACCAGATCTTTTTGGTAGACTCAGGACTCTGTCTTATGTAGCAATGATAATCACAGTAATTTTCAGACTCTGCTTTTCTATATTGATGTAGTAGGTTAGAATATATGGTACACACAGCCATTTATGCTGGTGATTTCCAAGAGATGAAAACTAGAGATCAGATCAGTCCACACATAGGACTGATAGAGGGCATAGATTCTGTAGACAAATATAGGGAATGAGGACAGACAGAGGAAGAACAGAAGTGGAAAGAACTGTTTGAGTTTTACTTAAGCACTAGGTGAGAGTATTAAAGGACTAATATAAGAAAAAACAACCTCGCCAAGGATATGGGAATGGGAAAAAGACACTTGTGTCCACCACTGTTTCTTCCATCTATCTTAGTTAAAAAAAAGAGAAGAGATATTTCATTTCACAACCCATGAAATCTACCTTTGATGAAGTCTTTATTTTTGTCTCCTTTGGTAAGAAGTAAAGTAAACCATAAAGTTATTACCTTTTCTCTACTTATATCTGTTTTTTTTTTTTTTGTCTCTTATCTCATATTCCTCTCTAACATTTATTAGTATGTTGAAGGATAGATCATACAACAGATTAAGATATGGCTGTAACTTTGTTTTAATCAATATACTAAGATTTTTAGGCAATTGAACAAGGAAGAAGAAAGTTATATCCACAATAGAAGAAGCAATGACTGAATTTGGGTTTATATTTCTCATGATGTACTATTTCCCTTCTAGGGCAATTGAAAAATAATTTCTAGATTTTTCTATCATCTCTCAAGAGGCAGTGATCTCTACGTGATGTAATCTTCGTAATTCACTATTTGACCATTGCCACTTTTTGATTCAGCCATGGTGAACTTCATCATCCAGTGGGCTCAACAACACCTTCTCTGGTGAGGTCTGACCTGTAGCCTTAAGCAGGAAGTGCCTCTTTCCAAACTTGTCCTTTCTTAGATATTGTCTCTTGGTCCAAGATTCATTTAGAGTTCTAGTTGCATCTTTATAGTTATTCTCCTTCCATAACTTAAAGTTCTTTATGTTAATCTTCTGTTTAATTACAAAATTTTCTTTTTAAGTAATGTAATATCTGACTCTCCTGCATGGTTTCTGAGCTACAGAAAGTAGTCTAGTGTAACTAGTGAATGATTAAGAGTTTAAAGGCCTGAATCAGTCTTACTGTTGTGGGGTTAAACTATTTCTAACTTTCATGCTGAAACTCAACAAATTAGCTACTGCTCACAGCTTTTTGAGGAATTGCACTTATAAAACATGAGTAATTAAAAGACCCCAGTAGAGATAATTGGGGGATTCCCAAGTGGTGTGATAGTAAAGAATCTCCCTGCCAGTGCAGGAGGTGCAAGAGACGTGGGCTTGATCCCTGAGTTGGGAGGATCCCCTGGAGTAGGAAATGGCAACCCACTCCAGTATTCTTGCCTGGAGAATCCCATGAAAAGAGGAACACAGTGGAATATAGTCCATGGGGTCACAAAAAGTCAGATACGACTGAGCACACACACAGGCAATAGAGGCAACCATGGATGGCTCTGCTGTGAATTTTACTTATTTTGGCCAATAGCTTATTAGAAAGTGGGAGAGAAAAAATTGGCTGTGGAAGAAGGGAAGCAGATATGATGTGTCAATGTCGAGTAAGGCAAAACATTCACAGAGAGAAGGAGGGATATTTAAATAGTGGTTATTATGCCTTGTCATAGTAACTATATAACAAAAGACGGTATTTATCTTTCCTATGAAAGACTGAAAACCCACAAGAGAAAAAAAAATCACTTAGGAGTCATAAATATTTATGAAATGCACTTTATTATTATTATTTTTAATAAAAAGAAACCTAAAGTTCTCTAGGTTCAATATATAAAATGACAGAGTCATTTAATGGTTTCAATAAACATTCAGAATTCTTCTCTAAGTTGGAGAATAAAAATATATGTAGACATTATAAATTATGAGCAGAATTTGAATATGGTCTCAGTTACTGTCCTAGAGGAAAGAAACAATGTGAAAACGTCCTTGAGGCTCTGTGTTCAGGTGTCTCAACCCTGTGATACACAGGAGCAAACTTTTAACTTTCAGCACCAGTAGTTGGATTCCTCTCCATCTTCCCCCAACCTCACATTCTTCCTTGCTTCTTTGTTCTCTGGATGGCTTTTATCTTCCTTTTTCTAAAAATACCTCTTTTCAAATCGGTGATGTTTTATGTCCTTTAAAAGGCATTTTATTACTGTTTCCCCCATCTATTTCACAGACTAGTCATGTGAACTAAGATTTTCAGCTTTGTTTGTATCATGAGTAATCATAAGTTGATGTCCATATGTTTCTATTTAGCTTTCAGTTTAGAAATAAATTGTAAGTGCAAGTAAAAAATAGGGAGATAAAGTTAGTCTATAAAAATATTTACTTGAAGCTCAATATTTTCACCCTATATAAGCATTTTGAAATCACAAATAAATTTGATGTTACTTGTATCTTTTCATCTATATGTAAGATTCATATTTAGCTTTCAGTTTAGAAATAAATTGTGAGTGCAAATAAAAAATAGGGAGATAAAGTTATTCTATAAAAATATTTACTTGAAGCTCAATATTTTCACCCTATATAAGCATTTTGGAATCATAAATAAATTTGATGTTACTCATATCTTTTCATCTATATGTAAGATTATTGGGATTGCAATTATTCTGTTTTCTATAATCACATAAACAGAAATTGCCTGAAAATGATGAAGAGAAAACTAAAGCTATTTGTTTTAAAAAAAGATTGTTTTATGGAAATTTTCTTCTGTTGGTATATTAGGATTTTTTCAAGTTACTTTTAACATAGATGTCTTGCTTAGATGAGTAAGAATAACTCAACAGTTAAGAAGTTACTTTTCTATAACAACACAAATATCTGGATGAAACATGAAAGTTAAAAATACTTTGTAACTTTTTGTTACTTTTTATTCTAGATTGAATTTACAGAAAATGTGCTAAAGTGGTATAAAGAACTATTAACCTTTTAAGTAGATTCAGCAATAGTTTGCATTCTACCTGAAAGACTTATTCTATCTCTTTTTTTCTCTCTCATCTATCTATATCTATCTATCACATATGAATCTATGTATCTATCATCTATGTATATATCTATTATCTATGTATAAATATATTAATTTCTATCTATTTACCTATCACTATCTATTATCTATCTATGGTATCTTTTTTTCTGGACAATAATAGTCTAATTTGGAGATACCATGTTCTTTTCTGCTAAATTCTATTGTTTATTTCCTAAGAATAGGAATGCTATTTTACATAATCATTGTATAGTTAACAAAATAAGAAAATTGAACATAGATACTATATTATTATCTAACCTATAATATATAATCATATTATAGGTTAGATAATAGTGGGGTGCCATCGCCTTGGTATTCAATTCTTTGATCTGGCTTCTGTTTCTTTTCTAAGTGTTTCTATGGTTCTTGGAGAATTTCCACACTTTTTTTGAATCTGTGTAGTTCTTTCCTTAGACTTCCCAGGTGGTGCTAGAGGTAAAGAACACGTGACAACAGATGAAAGTGACCCAGGTTTGATCCCTGAATTGGTAAGATCCCCTGGAGCAGGAAATAGCAACCCACTCCAGTATTCTTGTCTGGAGAATCCCATGGACAGAGGAGTCTGGTGGGCTTCTGTCCATAGGGTCACAAAGAGTCAGACACAGCTGAAGCGACTTAGCACAGCGCAACACAATTCTTTCCTTAGGTAACAAGCAAAGCATGATGATGGAAAGAATCAATGCAAGTTCTGAAGACAACTTTGTTCTACTGGGTTTTTCTAATTGGCCTCAGCTTGAGTTAGTTCTCTTTGTGGTTATCTTGATGTTCTACTTGATGACATTGATAGGCAACCTGTTCATCATTATCTTGTCACACCTGGACTCCCATCTCCACACTCCCATGTACTTCTTCCTCTCAAATCTCTCTTTTCTGGATCTCTGCTACACCACAAGCTCCATTCCTCAGTTGCTGATCAACCTCTGGGGCCCAGTAAAAACCATCTCTTACAATGGCTGTATGATTCAACTTTATTTTTTCCTTGCATTGGGATCCACAGAATGTGTGCTACTGATGGTGATGTCCTATGACCGTTATGCAGCTGTGTGTAGACCCTTGCATTATACTGTCCTCATGCACCCTCGTTTCTGTCAACTGTTGGCTGTGGCTTGTTGGGTAAGTGGCTTTTCCAACTCAGCACTTCACTTCTTGTTTGCCTTCTGGGTACCCCTGTGTGGACATCGCCAAGTGGACCATTTCTTCTGTGAAGTTCCAGCACTGCTTCGACTGTCATGTGTTGATACTCATGCTAATGAGCTGACCCTCATGGTCACGAGCTCCATTTTTGTTCTCATACCTCTCATCCTCATTCTCAGCTCCTATGGTGCCATTGCCTGGGCAGTGCTGAGGATGCAGTCGACAACTGGACTCCAGAAAGTCTTTGGGACGTGTGGAGCCCATCTTATGGTTGTATCCCTCTTTTTCATTCCAGTCATGTGTATATACCTCCAGCCACCATCAGGAAATTCTCAAGATCAAGGCAAGTTCATTGCCCTGTTTTATACTGTTGTCACACCTAGCCTCAACCCTCTAATCTACACCCTCAGAAACAAAGATGTAAGAGGGGCCGTAAAGAGACTAGTGGGGTGAGAATGGTCTAGTTATACTTGTGACAGTAATGGTATAATGGAGCATCTGTTTCACCAATAGTTCATCTACCCATCCACACGCCAACCCTTCTTTCATTCACTCACTCTATTAGCACTTATTTTGTACTCTCACAAGGTCACAGAGTTCAGGTAGCAGATAGGAATTAAACACAGTCTGCCTAAATAGTAATCACTCTTCAGTGGATATAACAGCCATGTAAAACATGAATCAAACATCAATATTAATTTTTTCAGTGCAGAAATCCAATAAAAATATCCTTTACTTAACTGAAGATGAAGCATAGAATTTGTTGTAAAAATTGATAAAATTCAGATGTAAAATTCCTATGGAGAGATGATATTCTTAATTTAAAATGACCTAGAATATGTCTTTCAGTTTCTCCCTTTATAGGCAAAATTTGTCATAAAATTTTTCTTCTGTCTTTGGTTTAATAATGAAAGATAAGTCTTTACTCCAACACTGTTATTCTCTTTTGAATACTAGTTAATATTGAAAAAAAATTTAGTGTATTCTTTGATATTCCATTATCATTAGTAAGAAAATAATTTTGATGAATTGTACCAAAAAGGGCTTTCAAATAATGCCCCTCATATTTTCCTTTTTTTTTTCAAGTCAGTGAGACTTGTAAAGGAGGTGAAAATAAGTTGCAAAGCTGTGCTATATAGCACATAAAGTAGTGGTCATCCTAGGCTAGGTTTTGTTAAGTGAAGTTAGAGCATGGTGCACCTGCTTAACTTAAGAAGTGATAAAGAATGTCTGAGTTGACTGAGTACTAGGCTCTTGAAAAATGAGTTGATGAATCTGATGGGTATTTGAAAGAATTATGTGAAAATATATTAGAAAATATTTGTGATAAAAGCTGTATGAAAATGCTAGTTGTTTTTTCCTTTTCAAACTCAATCTGATTTGAATATTTGTGGTTAGAAAGTTCATTATAAAAATCAACTGACACATTTTCCAAACAAATGTATTTTTATCAAAGTATAATTTTATTACCTATGTTACTGCCACCATCTCCATCTGAAATGTATACTATGTATATAACACTTTAAACTGAACCCACATTGAGCTGAAGAATAATTAAATTTAAAGTAAAATCTTGGCAAAACCTGAATTTTGAATGGTAACTCAAATGTCAGTTGTAGTTTTTGAAGCCTTTAAAGTTTAGGTATGATTGGTTCAAACCCTATTTCCTAAAGTATTAAAATGAAAAACACATCCAAAATCTTCCCCTCAATTTTCTGTATGGCTTGCAGTTATATTGATTCTGATGTCTTTGTTTTCTCCTTTGTTTATCTGTGATTCAGTCTTTATCTCCAACTAGGTGTATATGGGGTATATTCAATTATGCTTAAGCTACTTTTCAGAAAATTAAGAGCCAAGAATCATGTCTATAAAAGAACTTTTAGTAAATAATTGGGGCCACATAGAGTGAACCATCACAGAGGAAAACAAAAACTTTAAAAAACTTAAAAGACATAACTGAGTTCTTTGAACCATCTTGCATTTATGGAAATACCACTATTTGGGATACTGCATGCAGTACCCAGGTCTCTCACTGCCTAAATTTTCAGATACAAATCCACCATATTCCAATTACAATTCACAAACAAAATTACTCAAAAGAAAAATTTCATAGACTTATCAGATCTATCTTGCAAGAATATTCTATGTACACTTGAAGAGAATGTTTATCCTTGTGCTGATAGATGGGATATATATGAAAGTCTGTTAAGTCCAATTGGTATAAAGTATGGTTCAAGTCCAATTTTTTAAATAGATTTTCTTTCTGGGTAATGTACCCATTGCTGAAAATGAAGTCCCCTACTATTACTGTGTTGTAGTGTTGTCTGTTTCTCCCTTCAGACCTGTTAGTATTTGCTTAATTCATTTAGCTGCATCAGATCAGATCAGATCAACTGCTCAGTCGTGTCCAACTCTTTGTGACCCCATGAATCGCAGCACTCCAGGCCTCCCTGTCCATCACCAACTCCTGGAGTTCACTCAGACTCAATTGTGAGTTTTGAGGTGTCTGTGGGTTTGGTGTGACTTTGGGCAGCCTGTATTTTGATACTAAGGGCTATGTTCCTGCATTGCTAGAGAATTAGCGTGGTGTGTCTTGCTCTGGAACTTGTTGACTCTTGAGTGGAGCTTGGTTTCAGTGTAGGTATGGAGGCTTTTGGATGAGATCTTGTTGATTACTATTCCCTGGAGTAAGGAGTTTTCTGATGTTCTCAAGTTTTGGATTTAAGTCTCCAGCCTGTGGCTTTCAATTTTATTCTTACAGTAGCCTCAAGACTTCTCCATCCATACTGCACAGATGATAAAACATCTAGGTTAGTGGTGAAAAGATTCTCCACAGCGAGGGACAACCAGAGAGGTTCACAGAGTTACATAAAGAGAAGAGGGAGGTGGGAGTTAGAGGTGACCAGGAGGAGAAGATGGGGAGTCAAAAGGGGAGAGACCAATCTAGCCAGTAATAAGTTCCCTAAGTGTTCTCCACAGCCTGGAACACCCAGAGAGATTCACAGAATTAAGTAGAGATGAGAAAGGGGAGGGAGGAGATAGAGGTGACCTGGGGAAGAAGAGGGAGAGTCAAAAGGGGACAGCAATCAAGCCAGTAATCACACCCCTAAGTAAAAATTGGTACTGAAGATTAGAGTCTTCAGTTCAGTTCAGTTCAGTCACTCAGTCATGTCCAACTCTTTGCAACCCCATGAATTGCAGCACACCAGGCCTCCCTGTCCATCACCAACTCCTGGACTTCACCCAAACACATGTCCGTCGAGTCGGTGATGCCATCCAGCCATCTCATCCTCTGTTGTCATCCCCTTCTCCTTCCCCTAATCCCTCCCAGCATCAGAGTCTTTTCCAATGAGTCAACTCTTCGCATGAGGTGGCCAAAGTACTGGAGATTCAGCTTTAGCATCATCAGTCCTTCCAATGAGCACCCAGGACTGATGTCCTTTAGAATGGACTGGTTGGATCTCCTTGCAGTCCAAGGGACCCTCAAGAGTCTTCTTCAACACCACAGTTCAAAAGCATCAATTCTTCGGTGCTCAGTTTTCTTCACAGTCCAACTTTCACATCCATACATGACCACGGGAAAAACCATAGCCTTGACTAGATGGACCTTTGTTGGCAAAGTAACGTCTCTGCTTTTGAATATGCTATCTAGGTTGGTCATATCTTTCCTTCCAAGGAGTAAGCGTCTTTTAATTTCATGGCTGCAGTCACCATCTGCAGTGATTTTGGAGCCCCCCAAAATAAAGTCAGACACTGTTTCCACTGTTTCCCCATCTATTTGCCATGAAGTGATGGGACCAGATGCCATGATCTTCGTTTTCTGAATGTTGATCTTTAAGCCAACTTTTTCACTCTCCACTTTCAGTTTCATCAAGAGGCTTTTGAGTTCCTCTTCACTTTCTGTCATATGGGTGCTGTCATCTGCATATCTGTGGTTATTGATATTTCTCCCGGCAATCTTGATTCCAGCTTGTGCTTCTTCCAGCCCAGTGTTTCTTATGATGTACTCTGCATATAAGTTAAATAAGCAGAGTGACAATATACAGCCTTGACATACTCCTTTTCCTATTTGGAACCAGTCTGTTGTTCCATGTCCAGTTCTAACTGTTGCTTCCTGACCTGCATATAGGTTTCTCAAGAGGAAAGTCAGGTGGTCTGGTATTCCCATCTCTTTCAGAATTTCCCACAGTTTATTGTGATCCACACAGTCAAAGGCTTTGGCATAGTCAATAACGCAGAAATAGATGTTTTTCTGGAACTCTCTTGCTTTTTCGATGATCCAGCAGATGTTGGCAATTTGATCTCTGGTTCCTCTGCCTTTTCTAAAACCAGCTTGAACACCTGGAAGTTCACGGTTCACGTATTGCTGAAGCCTGGCTTGGAGAAGTTTGAGCATTACTTGACTAGCATGTGAGATGTGTGCAGTTGTGCGGTAGTTTGAACATTCTTTGGCACTGCCTTTCTTTGGGATTTCCTGGGGCTTCCCTGGTGGCTCAGAGGGTACAGTGTCTGCCTGCAATGCAGGAGACCTGGGTTTGATCCTTGGGTCAGGAAGATCCCCTGTAGAAGGCGAATGGCTAACCCACTCCAGTACTCTTGCCTGGAAAATCCCATGGACAGAGAAGCCTGGTAGACTACAGTCCATGGGATCGCAAAGAGTCAGACATGACTGAACAACTTCACACTCACTTTCTTTGGGATTGGAATGAAAACTGACCTTTTCCAGTCCTGTGGCCACTGCTGAGTTTTCCAAATTTGCTGGCATATTGAGTGCAGCACTTTCACAGTATCATCTTTCAGGATTTGAAATAGCTCAACTGGAATTTCGTCACCTCCACTAGCTTTGTTCATAGTGATGCTTTCTAAGGCCCACTTGACTTCACATTCTAGGATGTCTGGCTTTAGGTGAGTGATCACACCAGCATGATTATCTGGGTCCTAAAGATCTCTTTTGTACAGTTCTTCTGTATATTCTTGCAACCTCTTCTTAATATCTTCTGCTTCTGTTAGGTCCATATCATTTCTGTCCTTTCTCGAGCCCATCTTTGCATGAAATGTTCCCTTTGTATCTCTAATTTTTTTGAAGAGATCTCTAGTCTTTCCCATTCAAAAATACAATATTATAAATATTAAAAAATTCAGTCACAAAAATTATAAAAATATGTATATGAAATTTGCTTTAAAAATAGGGCCTTCTATATGTGAGACAGCAAAAGAGACACAGATGTAAAGAACAGACTTTTGAACTCTGTGGGGGAAGGCGAGAGTGGGATGATTTGAGAGAATAGCATTGAAACATGTATATTACCATATGTGAAATAGATAGCCAGTCCAGGTTTGATGCATGAGACAGGGTGCTCAGGGCCGGTGTACTGGGATGACCCAGAGGGATGGGATGGGGATGGAGGTTGGAGCAGGGTTCAGGATGGGGAACACATGTACACCCATAGCTGATTTTTGTCAATGTATGGCAAAAACTACTACAATATGTAAAGTAATTAGCCTCCAATTAAAGTAATTATTTAATTAAAAAATAAAATAGGGTCTTTTTTTTTTCAAAGTAATAGTAGGTTATAAAAATGAGAATTATCTAGGAATTTCTCTGGAGCTATTGAGGGCAATGTAGGGTCAGTTCAGTTTCAGATAGTTCCTTGTTCTAGCTTATACTTCTTCTCAAGGTCTATAGGCACCTTCCAATGCTTAGTCAATGCTAACTACATGGTTTAAATCTGTTGCACCTATCACTTCCAGAGTTGTTCCCTCTTCTTTGTTTATTTTGGCTTCCTCTGTTTTCAAGTCTCTCCAGTGTCTAATTTCTGCCCTGACACAAGGGGGCAAAGGTGGTCACTTAGTTAGGCTCACTTGTTCAGTTGTGCTGTGGGGAGGGCAGAACACTGCAAACAAATGTCACTGGCGTGTGTGGGGAGTGCTCCCAGTGTATAGACCACAATGGGTTTGCCCCAGCTCATGTTGTGTGTGCTTTTCTGGTCTACACTGCTCAGGCTCCAGGTTGCTCTGCAGGGGAATTGTCCAAAGCGGGCCCTGGGTTTCGTGCACTTCCTAGGTCTAAGACACTCAGATTCAGGTTCTCGGGTACTCCGCAAAGGCACAAATTTGGTTGGGCCTGCGTTTTGTGCCCTTCCCAGGTCCTAGCAGCTCAGGCGACCAGGTGCTTGGCAAGGACACTGTCCCAGGTGAATCGTGCATCTTAATCACCTCCTCAGTCCTGGCCACTTGGTTTCTTGGGTGCGCTGCAGGAGTGCCGACTCAGGTGTGCCGTGTGTCTCCTTTGGGGAGCTGATCTCTGGCTGTGACCATCCTGGCAGATGTCAACTGTCTAGGATCTTAGGAACACTTGATTAGCAACTAGGAGCCTGCTCACAGTTTGGTGGGGGATGCCATCTCTGGGGCCGAGATTGCCCTTTGCCTTCTGGTTCTGGCTGTCACCAGCCTTCCTCTCTGCCTCCCATGGGTGGATGGGCTGGTCTGCAGTTGGCTAGCTCTCCTCTGGTATTCGCTCAGTCCTTTGTTATGTGAGCAAGCCAGGCTGTGCCTTAGGTTAGAGCTTTTCGCGGGGAAAGTTCTCTTTCTCTATCTTTTTTTTCCCTCTTTCTGGCTATCCCACAGTTTGTGATGCTATCTCATGTTAGCTCCCTCAGATTGTCCTCAGGGCATTCAGACCTGGTCCTTACCCTAAGCCTGCAACCTGCGCCTCCCTGTTCAGCCCCCGCTCGCTGGTGGCAGATGCAAAGAGTGTCTGGGCTACTTCTCCACTAGGAGTTGTGGTTAGGCGCCTATTCTGTGGGTTGTTTTTTTTTTTTCCTCCTCCCAATCATGTTGCACTCTGAGATTCCAAAACTCCCCACAGGCCCGCTGGTAAGAGGGTTTCCTGGTGTTTGGAAACTTTTCCTTCTTCACGACTCCCTCCCTGGTATGGGTCTCCATCCCTAACTCTTTTGTCTCTCTTTTTGTCTTTTGTATTTTGTCCTACCTGCTTTTAAAGAGAATGGGCTGCCTTTCTGGGTGCATGGTGTCTTCTGCCAGTGTTCGGAAGTTGTTTTGTGGAAGTTGCTCAACATTCAAATGATCTTTGGATGAATTTGTGGGGGAGAATGTGGTTTCCCCATCCTATTCCTTCACCATCTTCCCCATTTCCAATTGTTTACTTTTTCTAGATTCCATGTAGAAGTGATAACATGGAGTGTTTATATTGATATTTAATATATATATGTTATATATATATATTATAATCTCCCCTTTATCTCCTTTATCCATTCAAATGTTGGTGAACACTAAGGTTGCTTCCATATCTTGGCTATTGTAAATAATGCTACAATGAACGTTGGATTGTACATATCTGTTCAAATTAGTGTTTTTGTTTTCTTCAGATATATATACTCAGGAATGGAATTGCTGGATTGTAGAGTAGTTGTACTTTTAGTGTTTGAAAACCTCTAGTAAGTTTTCTGCAGTGGCTGTATCAGTTTACATTCCCATCAAGGGTCTAAAAGAGTTTCTTTTTTCCACATTCTTGCCAACATTTGTTGTTTGTAAAGTTTTGGATGATAACCATTCTGATAGGTATGAGGTAATGTCTCATTCTGGTTTTGATTTGCATTTCTCTAATAATTAATGATGTGGAACATCCTTTTTTTTGGGGGGGAAACTACAACTGGTAAATTTATTTCCTTTATTTTAGGTCAAATAATACTTAAACATTTAAGCTGTAATTTTAATGTTTTCATTTTATTTTTTTAATTTAAATTTATTTATTTTAATTGGATGCTAATTACTTTACAGTATTGTATTTGTTCTGCCACACATCAACATGAATGTGCCTGTTAGCCATCTATATGTCTTCTTTGGAAAAATGTCTATTCATGCTTTCTGCCTATTTTTTGATTGAGTTTTTTGGTCTTATTGATACTGAGTTATATGAGCTGTTTATATATTTTGGATATTAACCACTTACCAGTCATACCATTTACAAATATTTTCTCCCATTCAGTCGGTCATCTTTTTGTGGATTATCATTTTGTTTTATATATATATATATATATATACACACATATATATACATACACATGTATATATTTCCTGTGCAAAAGCTTTTTAACATTAAGTAGGTCTAGTTTGTTTTTGCTTTTGTTTCTTTTGCCTTAGCATACAGATTCAAAAAAATGTTGCTATGATTTATCTCAAAGAGTGTTCTGCCTATTTTCTCTCTTAGGAGTTTTATGGATTCTGGTCTTAAATTTAGGTCTTTAATCGATTTTGAGTTTATTTTTTTTTATATGATGAGTGGAAATGTTGCAGACATTCTTTTACATATAAATGTTCAGTTTTTGATCATTTCAGACTTACAAAACTTTTCAAAACTAGTAAAGTAAACAGATATGATGATGCTATACAAATTGTTTTTAACTTTCCTTCCATGCCACGCTCAGTTGCTTCAATCGTGTTCAACTCTGTGCGACCCAATGGACTGTAGCTTGCTAGGCTCCTCTGTCCATGGGATTCTCCAAGGCAAGAATACTGGAGTCAGTTTCCATTCCCTCCTCCAGGGGATCTTCCCAGCCCAGGGATGGAGCCTGTGGCAGGATGGAGTTCTTGCATCTTCTGCATTGCAGGCAGATTCTTGACCACTGAACTCCCAGAAAGCCTGTTGCTTGCCTTAATTTTTAATAAATAATCATTTTTAAGATTAATAAGCACATGTAAAAGTAATAATCTTTAATGCCTGCAGATAACTCCTGCCTACTTCTATAGTGTAATTGTCAAGTAGTTATTTTCACGTGTTCAGATTATTTCTATTCTTCATTAGGTCCACACACATACAAATAAACACCACAGTGTATTATGTTTTGGTCTTTGGTGAACTAAATAGCTTTTGGTAAAATGAGCATATCTGGCAAAACACATCTTTGTCATTAGTGAACATCACTACCATTCTGTGATTGTAGCATCATCACATCTTTTTCTCAGCCTTATTGAGATAAAATAATAAAAATTGTCAAGAGTTAGACTTAAGGTGGGTAATGTGATGATTTTATATTGTCATTGTGAAATGATTACCACAATCAAGTTAAGTAACATATTCACTGTCTCACATAGCTATCCTTTGTGTATGTGGGTGATAGGAACAGTTAAGGTCTACTTTGTTAGCAAATTTCAAACACAGTACAGTATTATTAACTACAGTCAGCATGCTCTATGTTAGATTGCTAGAACTTATTCATTCTATCTGTAAATTGTCATGGCAGCAGTCAGAGGTCTTCTTTCCTTGTCACATTATCACTACTATGAGTAGTTATTAATCACTTATAGATCACAGCACCTCCCTGAGAACTTGATGTTCAAATTTAAGGTAATGCTTCTATAGATGACTAGAGGTACTTGATTATGTTGTAACTATGTTCATTTCTCTTAAGAGCAAGTTTTTGAATGAGTTCCAAATATATTCTTTCAGAATTCATCTGCACGTATGTACATTTGGTAAACTACATAAAAATTAAAATTGCTTTTATTAATTATGTTTAGTTCAGCTTTATTCTTCCTTTCTTGAATTTAAATCTGATTTCTCTTTCTTTAAAAAAATTTTTTTTACTATGGAGACTCTCAGTAAAAATTTCTCATATTATTCTGCAACAAATTCCTCTGAATTTTATGACTTTTCTCTTTTGGATGGTTACCTATTTTCATAGTACCCACAACTCAAAAAAAAATTTATTTAACTCTATGTTGCTACTGCTGCTTCTAAGTCGCTCAGTCATGTCAGACTCTGTGCGACCCCATAGACGGCAGCCCACCAGGCTCCCCCATCCCTGGGATTCTCCAGGGAAGAACACTGGAATGGGTTGCCATTTCCTTCTCCAATGCATGAAAGTAAAAAGTGGAAGTGAAGTCGCTCAGTCATGTCCGACTCTTAGGGACCCCATGGACTGCAGCCTACAGGCTCCTCCATCCATGGATTTTCCAGGCAAGAGTATTGGAGTGGGGTGCCATTGCCTTCTCCGAATTAGTAAGGATAAAAAATTTTAAAATATTTTTATGGAAGGAAATATTTCACATCATAGAGTTGTTTGGGAACTAAGAGTCGCAAGAGACAGATATTTGTGGAAGCGCTACTCAGCGACCAGAATGTGAAAGTGAAAGTCGCTAAATCCTGTCTGACTCTGCAACCCCATGGACTGACCATGGAATTTTCCAGGCTAGAATATTGGAGTGGGTAGCCTTTCCCTTCTCCAGGGGATCTTCTCCACCCAGGAAAGGAACCAGGGTCTTTTGCATTGCAGGCGGATTCTTTACCAACTGAGCTATGAGGGAAGCCCTCCCAGTGACCAGAGCAGAAGTCATATGAACCTCTCATGGACTGGTGGTGGTGGTGACTTAGTAGCTAAGTCGTGTCTGACTCTTGTGACCCCGTGGACTGTAGCCCACCAGGTTCCTCTGTCCATGGGATTCTCCAGGCAAGAATACTGGAGTGGGTTGCCATTTCCTTCTCCAGGGATCTTCCCTACCCAGGAATCGAACCCGAGTCTCCTGTGTTGCAGGCAGATTCTTTACCAACTGAGCTACAAGGGAAGCCCTTATAGTGCTTTATCCTCTCATGGACTAGAAAATGCCTAAAGGTATAGGTAAGAATGTCCTAGACTTCCAAGATATAAGCTGGTAATTTGTACTTTAAGCCTGTGCATGCACGTGGATTAAGTTGCTTTGTCGTGTCTGACTCTTTCCGACCCTATGGACCATAACCCACCAGGATCCTCTCTCCATGGGATTCTCCAGGCAAGAATACTGGAGTGAGTTACTGTGCTTCCTTCAGGGGATCTTCCCAGCCCAGGGATTGAACTCACATCTCTTACGTCTCCTACATTGGCAGGTGGGTTCTTTGCCACTAGTGCCACCTGGGAAGCCCCATTTTAAGTCTGTACATTAACCTAAACTGAAATATTTTGGAAAACCTGTCTAGTACTGGACTCATGTATCAAAATTCTTTGGTAGCCAATTTCATTCCAGAACTTGACAATCAGAACTGTAGCAATAAGAAGACTGCTGTCTCCAAAATTACAATTGCTGTTATTAAAGAAGGTTATTACAAAACAGTTTGACAAGTGCATTTTTTCTCCCTTCCTTCCTTTTCTTTCTTTCCTTTTAGATTGAGTATGCATCTTTTTCAAAGAGAAATTTTTATGGTCCTCTAGTATGCTGTTGCTGTTTAGTCACAAGTTGTGTCCAGCTCTTCTGCAACACCATGGATTGTGCCCTGCAAGACTCTTCTGTCTGTGAGATATCCCAGGAAAGAATGTTTAAGTGGGTTGCTATTTGTACCCATGAGTCAAAGCTTTTTCTTGCCCAGAGTTCTCCAAAGAGCTGTCTTGACTTCCTTGTTCCGTAAACTGTAGATGATAGGGTTGAGCATGGATGTCACCACTGTGTAGAAGAGGGCCAGGAGTTTATCTACCCGAGGTGAATGGCTAGACTTGGGCCTCAAATAGCTGACAGATGCTGAGCCATAGAATAGCGTTACTACCAGTAGGTGGGAAGAACAGGTGGAAAGAGCTTTTCGGCGACCTTCAGGGGATGACATGATGAGCACGGCAGCTAAAATTCTGACATAAGAAGCAATGATTAATAAAAATGGGCTGGAAATGCAAAGAGTGGCCACAACAAAGACTGCAGCCTCATTATGGGATGTATCCCCACAGGCTAGTGCCAGAATAGGGGGGAGGTCACAGAAGAAGTGGTCTATTTCACAGGGGCCACAGAAGTCCAAAGAAAAAATATAGTTGGTTTGGCCCAAGCTTACTATGCAACCCACACCCCAAGAAACCATTGCTAAATGGACACACACTCCACGACTCATTCGTGTTGCATAGTGAAGTGGGGAGCATATGGCCGTATAGCGATCAAAAGCCATGGCTGCCAAAAGATAGCATTCACTGATCCCAAATAAGGCAAAGAAAAACATCTGTGTAGCACAGCCCTCCCGAGAGATTCCTCGGGCCTCACTCACAAGGCTCTGCAGCATCTTGGGTATGACAGAGCAAGTGTATCCAATCTCCAAGAGAGACAAGTTGGCCAGGAAGAAGTACATGGGGGTATGGAGGACTGAATTGGTCCAGATGGCAAGGGCTATGAGAGCATTGCCTGTCAGTGATGCTAAGAACATGAGTAAGATGAAGGAAAATAAAAGCCAACACTGTTCGGTTAACTCAGAGAATTTGGCAAATGCAAAGTGTTTCACAGACATGCTATTGTCTCTCCACAAGGAACAATTAATGCTCATGACCTGAAAAAAAGAAAGGCAGGTCATTAAAAGATTCTTTTAGCTGGAAATATAAATCTTTATATTGCTCTTAACAAGCTTAAGTCAGAGATAAATTTCTTACCTCTAGTTTAAAAAGTTTGGAAGTTACACTGATCCTGTTGCCAAATCTAGTCAGCAGACATAAAATGGAAAAAAATTTCCCTTTTATATCTAATCAGCAGGCATAAAATGGAAAAAAAATTTCAGCACAATTAGCTTTTATCCCATTATTTTATCAAATAAAGTTATCATATCTAAATATTTATTTCCTATTGTCTTGCCACTGACTTGCTTTCTTCACTCATTCATTCCACAAGTATTTGTTGAATTCAGAGTATTTTCAGAGTATTTTTCAGTTACTGTTCATGGGTCCTGAGATTAAACAATGGACAAAAAAGGATGGAAACAAGTGGACTCATTCAAAATTCTGTTAAATATGAAATAACAACTCTGAATGATTACAAAACCCTTGGTGGATATGATTTTGAAAAATTTATTCACACATCAAGTATTCTATTATGATGCATTTACACTTAAAGCATTTATAAACATTTACTGTGTACTGTATCTAGTTAAATTAATTAATATAGTTTAATGTATATATTCCCCATGTAGCAACACAATTCAGTTAAGGTTGTAGTAAAGAAACAGAGCTAATAGTCTATTATCTTTTTTTTGAACCCAAAACATTTTCTTAAATATCTTCAGTTCTCAATAATAGCCTATGCAGTTGCATAAAAACTCTGATTGTGGAGAAGTTGTCATCTCTTTTATCAGTTAAATACACAAATATGTTATTAATATAATACTTACTAATTCTATCTTCCTGTACCTAGGAAGAACTGCTATTTCCTCAGTGACGCTGATGGAGGAAACAAGGAAGAAATCCAAACCAGAAATGGAGAATGCCTCACTCTTTCTTAAGTAGGGACATCACAAAGATTTCATTTCATAAGTATACTGTCCCATTTAGACTGCAGACAGTAAATGCAAATGCTTGTGTTGGGAGTGAGAGTCAGGGTTGTGAGGCATGGGAGAAAGCAGCTGGTGGATGATACACTGGATGGCTGACTGTGCAAAGGCCAATGTATGCTGCCAGTCATTTGATAGTCTTAGCCCCACAGGATGAATAAAAAGTTATCCTGTGATAAGTACTTCCTACAGCTTCACAAAGTTCAGAGATAATTGAAAAAATAAGATGTCTAGAAAGGTCTGTGAGTGCCTCTAAATAATTAAACTTACAAAGAATTATATTCTGTCTATAAATAATTATTACATCATAGAGAGATAAATGTATGGGTCTGCTTGGGGTGAGAATACAAACAAATGTAGTCAAATTCCCTTCTCCCTCCCTGTCACTGGGAATAGTACTACACGAGGCAAAATCTGATTTTTTTCATGACATTTTCTGTTTTTTTCAGGATTTACTCTCTGTTGACCTTTGTCCAGGGACCCTGAGATCCATGTAGTAGAAGTCAGTTTTATGTACATATCAAGAATATTTAACTTTAATCATTGTCTACTGAAAGAGAGGGAGGTCCTCAAGGGCAGCTGTCAGGGGTCTGTAGATAGGAGCATCATGGCAGTACAACAGACGGCTTAGCACAGACATTCTTCAGGCTTTTACCTCATACATTTTCTGGACTTAAAGCTTCTAATTAATCATTTTTGTGAAGAAAAGATGATGAAGCCATTCCTGTCTTTCTTGCTGAGTTGTTTTGAGTTAAAATGCAAACATTACAGAGGCAAGCCATGAATGAAAAATAAGGAATTAAAGTGCACTTCATCAGCATAAAAAACTCTTGCCTTTTACTAGTCTCATGTTAAGAAACTCAGAGGATGATGTGTGCCATACCCTCTATTATAACCAGTCTGTAAAAATAATCTATTTAATGTACATATGTGTAAAAATGAGTTTGCTGTACAGCAGAGATTGACACAGCATCTTAAATCAACTATACTTCAATAAAAAGCCTATGTTAAGATTCGGTTATCAAGAAAATATGCACTGATATTAATCTGAAGATATAGGAGTTTCATGCCCAATAATAAATTGTATTTGTCTATCTCTACTCAATGTAATAAGAGATTGAGTGACCAATGAACATCAACAGGATTCTGATGGTTTGAATTTTGGAATGGAGTTTCAGTGATAATTAGATGTATGAAGAGATAGAGGAAGGAGACAAGATAATTTTAATAGCTCAATGGGTTGGCTTCATGTGCCACCTTACTCAGCCCCAAGATCCAAAACAAGTACATTCTGTATAGTTCTGCTTTGGAAATAATCTAGCACAAGTGATTCATTTTGGGTCCGTGCCACATAATCAGAAATGCTCCTTAACTAATTCAGTCCCTTATTAATCTCTGTTCTCTTAATGAAATGTTTCTTTGTTTCCCATCAGTCAAAGGAAAACATGAAACATTATTAGATATTTTACCTGAAACACTTAGTACAGTGCCTGGCATACAAGAAAAACTCAATAAATATTCAACTCTTTGCAACCCAATGGGCTGTACAGTCCATTGAATTCTCCAGGCTACAGTACTGGAGTGGGTACTATTTCCCTTCTTCAGGGGATCTTCCCAACCCAGGGATCAAACCCAGGTTTCCCACATTGCAGGTGGGTTCTTAACCAACTGAGCTATCAGGGAAGCCCCAGTAAATATTAATCTTTGTTATGCTGAAATTGTCATTTCTAAATGATCAAGTAGTAGATACTGTTTATGTAAATTGGTCATTAGTTTGTAGAGAAGATTTCCCATTGCTTTCCACAATTCACCCATAGTCATTTCATTGAGGACTTAATATTTAGCTGGGTGATGCCTTAACATAACCCAGACGAACTATGTTATCGTTTCATTGGAATAACATGCACAAGATAATCTAGGCATTTATATTACCCAACAATAAGAGACATATCTATTTCCTGAGAAGTAATTATTTTGGAACAATTTGTAGCAATATTATGACAGAGCTACTGGCAAACTGAGTAGATATTTATACACTTCAGAGAAGAAGAAAAGACCTGATTAAAATAATCTCCAGAACTGAATAATGCTTTGGGTATTATCTATCCATTTTAGCATTTTAATAGACTGTCTTCCACAACCTTCTTTTTTCAAGACATCAGTTTTATCACATACCTTTAATTCTAAACTTTGAGTGAAAAAAATAAATGGTTTTTACTTCTGATGATCCAGTAGCTAATTTTGTCTGCATGCTCTCCATTTAACCTCCCAAAGTTCAGAGGATATAAATCTCCACATCCTCACTCCTAAGACCATGCACTGAGAAGATTTTGCTGTGGTCAGGACCATGTCTGATTTCATGAAGGCTGTGTGTCTCTTAACAGAGCATCATGTGCTTCCTAGCAATGCTCTTATGGCTAACACACAAAGACACACAGACACACACACACACAAGCATGCAAGACTGTGCTGATTACATAATGATGATGTTTGGACTTCCTCATCCTGGAACATTAAGAATTATGAATATTTATACTTCATTTCTTCTTCTTGTTCTGAATCCATATCCTGCCTTCCTTTCTCTGGAGACATATTCTTCTCACTAGAGTATGTCAGGAAGCAGTTTGATTCTCTCAGGAATTGCCATGGACAGGTCTGTCTCTATCTGTTGGGGAGTATGAGTATTCAGAAAGCAAAATAAATAAATATAAAAGATAATGTAAAAAGAAAAGTAAAAGTAAATCAACAGCAATATATAATGAATAACCTATAGTATAGATAGCTGCTATCATAGACTGTGTACACAATGTGATATTAATTCAAGGGAAATCTACTACTGGAACCAAATATGTATGTGACCACTCTATACTATTAATATAGAATACTCACATTTAAATTTTTGTTTGAATTAAACTAAGTAGTTATCAAAAGTAATTATGAAAATGATGTAACTTTCATGTCATATTAATAGTATATTGTTGCATTTAGTATTTATTTTGATTATTATAAGACTCAATAAATCATAATAATCTTCTAATCTTCTAGTAACATGAGTTTGACAAAGTACCTTTTTGTTTGTATCAAAAGTAAAAAAAACCTGAGTCAAAGATAAGATATATATTATGATGATGAAAAAACTGTATGATACTTAATATTTTTTGTTTAAATGATATAAAAAAGTGGATAAGATAATAAATACCTATTATTGACATGATATGAAGGCAAAGGAAAAAGCCTACAGAAGAGTAAGTTGTCATTTGTTTTTTTAATTGGAGTAAATTTCTTTACAATGTTAGTTTCTGCTGTACAAGGACATGAATTACTTATGTGTATACATATCCCTTCCATTGTGAATCTCCCTTCCATACCCACAATTCCACCCTTACCAGTCATTCACAGAACACCAAACAGAGCTTCCCACCAGCTAATTTTGCTACCTGATTCTAGAAAAAAAGTTTAAATTCTTCCTCTTTTGGGGGAATATAGCTTTATTCCTCTGTTCAGATTCATATTCCTTTATTTATTTATTTTTAATTTATTTATTTTACTTTATAATATTGTATTGATTTTGCCACACATTGACATGATCTGCCATGGGTGTACATGTGTTCCCCATCCTGAACCCCTCTCCCACCTCCCTCACCATCCCATCCCTCTGGGTCATCCCAGTGCACCAGCCCCGAGCACCCTATATCATCATATTCCTTTAAAAATTGTTGTGTGTCCTTTAAAAATTGTTGGGCTTCCCTGGTGGCTGAGTTGATAAAGAATCCGCCTGCAATGTGGGAGACCTGAGTTCGATCTGGGTTGGGAAGATCCCCTGGAGAAGTGAATAGCTACCCACTTCAGTATTATGGCCTGGAGAATTGTATGGACTGTATAGTCCATGGTGTTGCAAAGAGTTGGACATTACTGAGCAACTTTCACACATGCATGCTTAATATACAAAAAGTTGAATATATTTAATGTATGCATTTTGATGAATTTGGAAATGGGCCTATACCTATGATACTGCCATCAAAAACAATATAAACCATCACCTCCAAAGACTCCTTGTGCTCCACGCATTTTTTTTTTGTTTGTTTGTTTGTGAGATGAGCACTGGTCATGAGTTTGTGCACTTTAAAACTTAAGAGGGCAGAAATCCATTCTTTGAAGATGTATTTTGTCACTATTGATTTCTGAGTGGAAGACAATTACAATTCTGAAATGAGTTGTCTTTACAGGTCTAAAAGATAAAGAAGTGATCTAAACAGCTCTAAACAGTCTCTATAGCTAAGTTTTCAACTTAAATCTTGAATTTTGTACTCTAAACAGAAGTTACCATTTTGTCTAAATAAGATTAAGTTAAACAAAGGTTATCTTAACTAATAAAAATGATCAGAAATATTATGTAACCTCACAGAATTTTTATTTTTCTTGCTTTGTGTGCATGTTTATGTCAAATTTAAAAACCTTTTATGGCACATCAGCTGCCTATCAGCCAACTTTTAAAGTTGTTTAGAATTATTTGTGAAGTAAATATACCAAAGTCCATTTGTCTCAAGAACTGGACCAAGCACCAAGACGGTCTGTTCTGTTTCAAAAAAATGAATCTGTATTGCAGTTAATTCTTGTTCAGGAAAACATATGATTTATCATCCAATAATTTGCTTAGACCTTGATTTGCTAGACCAGAAAACATGCCAGAAATATCTAAATCACTCTTGTTGTTCTTACCCATTAATTTTTCACTATACAGCATTATGCTGATTTCTGTATTGGCAGGCAGATTCTTTACCACTGCACCACCAGGGAAGCACTGTAATGTTGATTTCTAACCGTATTTTAAACACCAAATAAATGTAATATCCTTTAATTTGCTTTAAAAAATGTGATGTTTTATGACAGAGTTTGAAGTTCGATGTGAGTCCTAGAACTAATTTTGATACTTTCAACTTTTAACGATACAGATTCTAAACCTCAAAAATATGCTTACATTGTTGAAGTAATCAATTTTCTGTCTATTCTAGAAATACAAATATTTTCTTTTTCATCCTAATTCTTGCACAGTTTCAAAAAGCATTCCTGGCTGTCCCCACTATGCATGAAATGGTTCCATGTTGTGGTTCATTATTAACATCACTATCTTGTTCTCTCACTGATTCAGAAGGCTCATGCTTATGATATATACAAGGAACATTAAGAAATCCATATGTTTTGTCCAGATATTTTATTCATTTTATATTTAATGATACATTCCTTAGTTAAAAGTATAAAACATTGCACACTTGCTTGTTAGAATAACAATGTGTTGTTAAAAGATTAGTAGCAATTAGATAAATTGAGGTGGATAAACTTTTGGCCATAGGAAACATCACTACAAACAAAGCTAGTGGAGGTAATGGATTTCCAGTTGAGCTATTTCAAATCCTAAAAGATGATGCTGTGAAAGTGCTACACTCAATATGCCAGCAAATTTGGAAATCTCAGCAGTGGCCACAAGACTGGAAAAGGTCAGTTTTCATTCCAATTGCAAAGAAAGGCAATGCCGAAGAATGCACAAACTACCACAAAATTGCACTCATCTCACACGCTAGTAAAGTAATACTCAAAATTCTCCAAGCCAAGCTTCTGCAATATGTGAACTATGAAATTCCAGATGTTCAAGCTGGTTTTAGAAAAGGCAGAGGAACCAGAGATCAAATTGCCAACATCTGCTGAATCATCAAAAAAGCAAAAGAGTTCCAGCAAAACATCTATTTCTGCTTTGCTGACTATGCCAAAGCCTTTGACTGTGTGGATCACAATAAACTGTGGAAAATCTGAAAGAGATGGGAATACCAGACCACCTGACCTGCCTCTTGAGAAACCTGTATGTAGGTCAGGAAGCAACAGTTAGAATTGGACATGGAACAACAGACTGGTTCCAATTTGGGAAAAAAGTACGTCAAAGATGTACTCTGTGGGAGAGGGAGAGGGTGGGAAGATTTGGGAGAATGGCAATGAAACATGTAAAATATCATGTAGGAAACGAGTTGCCAGTCCAGGTTCGATGCACGATGCTGGATGCTTGGGGCTGGTGCACTGGGAGGGCCCAGAGGGATGGTATGGGGAGGGAGGAGGGAGGAGGGTTCGGGATGGGGAACACATGTGTACCTGTGGCAGATTCATTTTGATATTTGGCAAAACTAATACAATTATGTAAAGTTTAAAAATAAAATAAAATTAGAAAAAAAAAGAAAAAAAAAAGATGTATATTGTCACCCTGCTTATTTAACTTATATGCAGAGTACATCATGAGAAACTCTGGACTAGATGAAGCACATGTTGGAATCAGGATTGCTGGGAGAAATATCAATAACCTCAGAAATGCAGATGACG
This sequence comes from Bos javanicus, assembly GCF_032452875.1. Taxonomy (NCBI): domain Eukaryota; kingdom Metazoa; phylum Chordata; class Mammalia; order Artiodactyla; family Bovidae; genus Bos; species Bos javanicus. Next base: position 30,094,374 of record NC_083890.1, on the reverse strand, counting down.
CCACCCTTATGGCAGAACGTGAAGAACTAAAGAGCCTCTTGATGAAAGTGAAGAAGGAGAGTGAAAAAGTTGGATTAAAGCTCAACATTCAGAAAACTAAGATCATGGCATCTGGTCCCATCACTTCATGGGAAATAGATGGGGAAACAGTGGAAACAGTGTCACTTTATTTTTTGGGACTCCAAAATCACTGCAGATGGTGATTGCAGCCATGAAATTAAAAGACTCTTACTCCTTGGAAGGAAAGTTATGACCAACCTAGACAGCATATTCAAAAGCAGAGACATTACTTTGCCAACAAAGGTCTGTCTAGTCAAGGCTATGGTTTTTCCAGTGGTCATGCATGGATGTGAGAGTTGGACTGTGAAGAAGGCTGAGCACCAAAGAATTGATGCTTTTGAACTGTGGTGTTGGAGAAGACTCTTGAGAGTCCCTTGGACTGCAAGGAGATCCAACCAGTCCATTCTAAAGGAGGGATCAGTCCTGGGTGTTCATTGGAAGGAATGATGCTAAAGCTGAAACTCCAGTACTTTGGGCACCTCATGCAAAGAGTTGACTCATTGGAAAAGACTCTGATGCTGGGAGGGATTGGGGGCAGGAGGAGAAGGGGACGATAGAGGATGAGATGGCTGGATGGCATCAGTGACTCGATGGACATGAGTTTGAGTGAACTCCGGGATTTAGTGATGGACAGGGAGGCCTGCTGTGCTGCAATTCATGGGTCACAAAGAGTTGGACACGACTGAGCGACTGAACTGAACTGATTAGTTTATATTATAGTTTACAGTACTTCAAAAAAAATTGTTTAACAGCCATTATTTCAGTATATATCAAACAGAATAATTTTTTAAATATATTTCCACGGAATGCCCTTACTGGTGTGTATTAGCCAAGTATCACCCTTGCCTAAGAATATGAGAAACATGGCATGTTTTGCAAGAAGAACATCTATTAATAACATGATATGGGAAAGTATGAGAAAGGATTGAGTTATTAAAGAAACCTCTATATACTTACTAAATTGGTAAATACTTTCATCTAATGTCTACCAACTATCACTTGGAAGTGAAAATGCTCCTCATCAGATTGCCCAGTGCCCCCTTTACATCTTTATTCCTCAGAGTGTAGATGAAAGGGTTGAGTGCAGGAGTCACCACTGCATAGAAGAGAGCCATGAACTTGGGCTGGTCTCTTGAGATGGAGGAGGGGGGCTGAAGGTACATGCTGATACCTGGGCCATAAAATAAGAAAACTACAATGAGATGGGAAGAACATGTCCCAAAGGCTTTTTTCCTTCCCTCCGAAGATTTAATCTTAAATACAGCATGTCCAATACAAGCATAGGATATTAGAATTAAGCATAGTGGCACAGCTAAGAAAAAAATGCATACCACTGAGAGTGTGAGCTCATTAGCACCCTTTTCACCACAGGCAGTCTTTATCAGAACAGGAATCTCACACAGCAAGTGATCCAGGGTATTGCGACCACACAGTGGTAACTGTAAGGTGACAGTGGCCTCTGAGACAGCATAGGTCATTCCACTCAGCCACACGGTGGCCACTAATAAGATACAGACGCGCTGATTCATGATGAGGGTGTAGTGTAGAGGCTTGCAGATGGCCACGTAGCGATCAAAAGACATAACAGCCAAAAGCAGACATTCTGTGCCCCCCATTATGTGGAAGAAATAAAGCTGAAATGCACACCTCATATAGCTGATTGTCTTCTTAGACGTTCCCAGGTTAAAGAGCATCTGAGGGACAATGCTTGTGGTGTAGCACATGTCCAAAAAGGAGAGGTTGGTGAGGAAGAAATACATGGGACTGTGCAGACGGGGGTCTAACTTGGACACCAGAATGATGGCTATGTTTCCCATCATGGCCATGGGGTATGTTATAAGCAGAATAATGAATAGAGGAAGCTCTAGCCAAGGACGGTCAGTAAAGCCTAGTAGAATAAACTCTTCAGGATGGCTTTTGTTATTTGGTTCCATTATCTTCAATTTGTTTCACCTATAGCAGGGAGGTAGCAAGAAAGGTAGAAAAAATTTGAGAAATGATAAAACAGAATTATGTAGCTCGCACCATTAAGCATCCAGTCATAGGAGGTTGAGTATAGTAACTAACTGGAAAAAAGTCAAAGTGAAGTCGCTTAGTCGTGTCCAACTCTTTGCAACCCCATGAACGGTAGCCTACCAGGATCCTCCGTCCATGGGATTTTCCAGGCAAGAGTACTGGAGTGGGGTGCCATTTCCTTCTCCAGGGGATCTTCCTGACTCAGGGATCAAACCTGGGTCTCCCACATTGTAGGCAGATGCTTTACCATCTGAACTGGAGGAGAGGACTAATGAAACAAATGTGACACTAGATGACTTAATTTCTTTTCAAGAGTCTACAGAATAAAGGTAACTAGCTTAAGTAACCTAACCTTTTTGAAATTGAATTTTCTTTTGTGTATAGTAAAGATGCTGTGCCTATGTCCTTGTGCTATGGTGAGGATTAAATGTCAAGTAGAAATGACTGTGTTTTATATTCTCCAAAGGAATGCTTTCAAACTATGTTTGCATACTTATCAGCTGAAGATGCAGCTAAAATGAAGTTTATTGGTTCCTATATTCACATGTCTAGTAGAGTAGATGTGGCATGGGACCTAGGAATCAGGTAGTTTCTTTTCAGAATCACTGCTGCAAGGTATTACTGAAATATTTAGACTAAAATCGTTAGCCATAGCTACAGCTGTAGCACAAGAAGAAGGTGGAGAAAACCCTGCACTTAAGCATCATCAAGGTAGCCTTGTTCAGATACAAGTATATTATTATAGTTGAAGAGTTACATCATCCGCATAGGAACTGACAAGGCAGGTTTTATTCAAATCCATCTTAGTAATTTATAATTGAAAAAGAAATTTAAACATTTTTGTGCCAGTGTCCTGAAATATAAATGGAGAGGATTTAGCTATGACATGTTTTCCTATACTCAGAATTTTGTTTTGGAATGTAAATTTTCTTGCCCAACTACATCATTTAAACTGGGCAATTGGTTTTTCATGTTAAATTTTAATCATCTATCTTGCAGGAATTTTTCTTTATTGAGTGGGCTTATCCTGTTTGTACATAAGAATTTGGATAGTTATCAATGACTTAGTTAATTGTCAGTTCAGTTGCTCAGTTGTGTCTGACTATTTGTGACCCTGTGGACTGCAGCACGCCAGGCTTCCCTGTCCATCACCAACTCCCGGAGTTTACTCAAACTCATGTCCATTGAGTCAGTGATGCCATCCAACCATCTCATCCTCTGTCGTCCCCTTTTTCTCCCGCCTTCAATCTTTCCCGGCATCAGGGTCTTTTCAAATTCAAATGAGTCAGTTCTTCGCATCAGATGGCCAAAGTATTGGAGTTTCAGCCTCAGCATCAGACTGTTCAGGACTGATTTCCTTTAGAATTGACCAGTTGGATTTCCTTGCAGTCCAAGAACTCCAAGAGTCTTCTCCAGCACCACAGTTCAAAAGCATCAATTCTTCAGTGCTCAGCTTTTTTTAATAGTCCAACTCTCACATCCATACATGACTACTGGAAAAACCATAGCTTTGACTAGACAGACCTTTGTTGGCAAAGTAACTACAAATCTAATCTTTATGTCTAGGGAACTGGATCAGGAGGCAAATCTTTATTCCTGTTCAGGATAGGAGACTTATCAGTTTAGGGGCAACAGATTACATTTGTAGGGTTGCAGAGCAAAGTTTTCACATTCACTAGTTCATCAAATCCTCAAAGCCATCCTGGGAAGTGTCGCATAAGATTACTCAGGGCCAAGATGTCACCATGGCTCTTTGATTTCACACTACCCCAGGTCAGGTGTGTGAAATACAATAATAAAATAATAATTCCAAGTAATCCTTGATGAGTGCTGTGTGTCAGACACTACAGGAAGCATTTTACATCCATTGACTCATTTAGTATCTATCCCTAAACCTCATGACAAAGGAAATATTAGTATCCATATTTTAAGATATAATTAATCATTTATCCCTATTAATAGCCTAACAACTATGAATGTTCTAAAGATCAAAAAGCAATCAATTTCTTCAACCAGGTAGGAGATAATGAGAGTAAAAATTCAAATTTAAAGATTCCAAAACTGTATATTTAATCTATAATCCTATCCTAGATCTCTTTCTAGTCTTTTCCATGTGATTCTCATGATATTTCTTTACTTTTAAATCTCAAATATCATGACATTTTAATCCAACTTTTGAAGTACTTCCAGTGATTTTTCCATCACTGTTTAACCACATAGGGATCTCTTTATCTGTGAAGGTTTAATGTCCACTACATTTTATTGTAGTATATCTTTTACTATATAATTTTCATTACACAGTATTTTATTTATATTTACAGTGACTTTAAAGTTATATGTGGAAAAAGATTATTGAAAGAAAATATTTTATCTGATTTCAAAACATCTGGATCAATCATGTAGACAAGTTGATCCACCAGATTTTTACTACATATTAAAAATGTTCACATAATTGACTACAAGCTGCACATTTAGTTCAGGTATTTAATATTTGTCAGATTTAGTGTTTATTGGGCTTCCCTGGTGGCTCAGATGGTAAAGAGTCTGCTTGTAGTGCAGGAGACCCAGGATTCATCCCTGGATCAGGAAGATCCCCTGGAGAAGGAAGCAGCAACCCACTCCAGTATTCTTGCCTGGAAAATCCCAGGGATGGAGGAGCCTGGGAGGCTACAGTCCATATGGTTGCAAAGAGTCAGACACGACTGTGCGACTTCACTTTCACACTTTTATAGTGTTTATTAAAATGTACATGCTTTTAATGTAGGTTCAAATGAGAGAATGAGTTTGATTACAGAGAAAAATCTAGTTTCTTTCTACAACACCACACTAGTTATTTCCAATGTTTAAAGAAGGCTCTCAGAATTGAAATGCTTTCTGATTTTCCTTCAAATATTTGGCACTATGATGTACACACATTCCAACCTTTCCTAAGAATAGATAGATTTTAAAAGAAGAGTCTTTTGCTTACCCTTATTTTGATAAATATCATTTAAGAAAAAGAAGTGTGAGACATCAAGGAATGCACTTGATTTTTCAAATTTTCAGAGAAGGATTAGAAACTGGAGTGTGCAGATGAGTACTTAAGAAATAGCTTCAGAAGTGTGAGTTTTCCATTTGATAAAATGCTGCCACAAAGGAAAAAGCCCAGCTTAGGAAGACCTTAGTAGATAATGTCAAGAGTGTCCTGTGGGTGTGCAATTTTATTATATTCCTGAGACCCTTGGGCATTATTTTCAAATAGCGTATTTATCGTTATCTCAGATGAGTTAGCAGACAAGGTTCCTTGGGACAGAGTTCTCCATGGGAATGCTCCTTATGTACGTTTGTTTACCTTCTGAATTGAGGTTTGTATTAAACCTCCTCTATTGCTAGATTTGTTTTATTTTTATTTTTTTTTAAATTCCAAGAGTTTATTTTATTTTATTTTTAAACTTTACAATATTGTATTAGTTTTGCCAAATATTGAAATGAATCCGCCACACGTATACATGTAAATAGACTCATTTGATTTCCCAACACACTGGAAACTAATTTTATTTTATTCCTTTATTTTCCTTTTAACTGTATGTTTTATTTTCATGATTTTTAAAATTGAAGTATAAATGACATATATTACATTATTTTCAGGTGTACAATATGATGATTTGACATTTATATACATTTCGATCACAGTAAGTCTAATTACCATTGATCATTATACAAAGTTACAATTTTTTCTTTGTGATGAGATCTTTTAAGATTTATTTTCTTAGTAATTGTCAAATTTGCAATGTAATGATATTGACCATATTCACAACGTTGTACATTACATCCCCATGACTAATTTATGTTATAGCTGGAAATTAACCTGTTGATTCCCTTCACCCTCTTTTCCACCTTTCAACCCTCATCCTCTCTGGCAAACACCAGTCTTTTTTCTATAAGACCCGTTTTGTTTGCTCATTTGCTTTTTAAAAAATATCCCACATAGAGTATGTGTCTTTGTTTGTATGACTTATTTTCTTAGCATAACTTCCTCAAGGTCCATCTGTGTTATTACAAATGGCAAGATTTCATTCTTTGCTTATGGCTAGGTAGAATTGCGTTGTGTATGTGATACTACATCTTCTTTATCCATTTTTCCATTGATGGACACTTAAGCTGTTTCCATATCTTAGTCATTGTAAATAAGGCTGCAATGAACATATAGGTGCATATATCTTTCTGAATTACTGTTTTTGTCATCTCCAGATATACACCAAGAATCGGAATTGCTGGATTATATAATAATTCTATTTTCAATTTTTGAAGGAATGTCCATATGATTTTCATAGTGTCTCCACAAATTTTCTTTCCCATGAGTTGTGCATATGTTCCTCTTTCTCTACATTCTTCCCAACACTTACTATTTCTTGTTCTTTTGATAAAAGCCATGTGAGAAATGTGAGGTCATACTTTTGGTTTTGATTAGCATTTCTCTAATAATTAGTCATTTTGAACATCTTTTCATGTGTTTGTTGGCCATCTGTATGTCTTCTTCAAGAAACTGTCTATTTGGAACTTTTACTTGTTTTAAGTTAGATTGTTTGTTGTTTTGTTATTAAGTTATATGGGTTCTTTATTTTGGATATTGTTTTTATAAATTTTTCTGTATAATGATTTGTAAATATCTTTTCCCATTCTCTAGGTTGCATTTTTTATTCTGTTCATGGTTTCCTTCATTGTGAAGAAGCTTTTATGTTTGATGCAGACTCATTGGATTATTTTTGCTTTTCTTGCCATTGCTTTTGGGGTTAGATCCAAAAAACTACTGCCTTGAGTGATGTCAAGGAGCTTACTGTCTACATTGTCTTCTGGGAATTTTATATGTTTTCATCTCATATTAGAGTCTTTAATCCATTTTGAGTTAATTTTGTGTATAGTGTCAGGTAGCAGCCCAGTTTCATACAAAAAAGATCTTAATGACCCTTGTAACCACAATGGTGTGATCACTCACTTAGAGCCAGATATCCTGGAGTATGAAGTCAAGTGGGCCTTAGGAAGCATCACTATGAACAAAGCTAGTGGAGGGGATGGAATTCCAGGTGAGCTATTTCAAATCCTAAAAGACGATGCTGTTAAAAAATGCTGCACTTAATATACCAGCAAATTTGGAAAACTTATCAGTGGCCACAAGACTGGCAAAGGTCAGTTTTTACTCCAGTCGCAAAGAAAGACAAGGCCAAAGAATGCTCAAACTACTGCACAATTGCACTCACCTCACACGCAGGCAAAGTAATGCTCAAAATTCTCCAAGCTAGACTTCAACAGTACATGAACCGAGAACTTTCAGATGTTCAAGCTGGATTTAAAAGAGGCAGAGGAACCAGAGATCAAATTCCAACATTTGTTGGATCATCAAAAAAGCAAGAGAATTCCAGAAAAACATTTACTTCTGCTTCATTGACTATGCTAAAACCTTTGACGGTGTGGATCACAACAAACTGGAAAATTCTTCAAGAGATGAGAATACCAGACCACTTTACCTGCCTCCTGAGAAACCTATATGCAGGTCAAGAAGCAACAGTTAAACCGGCCATGGAATAATGGACTGGTTCCAAATTGGGAAAGGAGTATGTCAAGGTGGTATATTGTCACCCTGCTTATTTAACTTATATGTAGAGTATATCATGCAAAATGCTGGGCTGGGTGGAGCACAAGTTGGAATCAAGATTGCTGGGAGAAATATACATAACCTCAGATATGCAGATGACACCATCCTTATGACAGAAAGTGCAGAGGAACTAAAGAGCCTCTGATGAAAGTGAAAGAGGAGAGTGAAAAGCTGGCTTAAAACTCAACATTCAAAAAACGAATATCATGGCATCTGGTCCCATCACTTCATGGCAAGTAGATGGGGAAACAATGGAAACAGTGACAAGTTTTATTTTCTTGGGCTCCAAAATCACTGTAGATGGTGATTGGAGGCATGAAATTAAAAGACACTTGCTCCTTGGAAGAAAAGCTATGACAAACCTAGACAGCATATTAAAAAGCAGAGATGTTACTGCTGACAAAGGTCTGTCTAGTCAAAGCTATGGTTTTTCCAGTTATCATGTATGGAGGTGAGAGTTGGGACTCTAAAGAAAGCTGAGCGCCAAATAATTGATGCTTTTTAACTGTGGTGTTGGAGAAGACTCTTGAGAGGCCCTTGGACTGCAAGGAGATCCAACCAGTCAATCCTAAAGGAAATCTGTCCTGAAGATTCCTTGGAAGAGCTGATGCTGAAGCTGAAGCTCCAATACTTTGGCTACCTGATGTGAAGAAATGACTCATTTGAAAAGACCCTGATGCTGAAAAAGTTTGAAGGCAGTAGGAGAAGGGGATGACAGAGGATGAGATGGTTGGATGGCATCACCGACTCGATGGACATGAGTTTGAAGAAGCTCTGAGAATGATTGACAGGGAAGCCTGGCATGCTGCAGTCCATGGGGTACTGAAGAGTCAGATGTGAATGAGTGACTGAACTGAACTTCCAATTTTTACAACACCATTTGTTGAAGAGACTGTCCTTTACCACATCATTATTGCTTTTTTTTTTTTTTTTTGCCATAAATTAATCAACCATATGTGGGTGGGTTTGTTTATGGGCCCTCTATTTTGTTACATTGATTACTATGTCTTTTTTGATGCCAGTACCATACTGTTTTGTTTTTTGTTGATTCTTAATATAGTTTGAGATCAGGAAGATAGATGCCTCTGGATTTGGTCTTCTTTCTTAAGATTTCTTTGACTATTCAGGAACTTTTATAGTTCCATAGAAAAATTTACAATTGTATGTTCTAATGCTGTGTAAAATGCCATTTGAATTTGATAGGGAATTCATTGAATCTGTATATTGTTCTGGGTAGTATGGATATTTAAATTAATTCCATCAATCTGTGGAATATATTGCCATTTATCTGTATGTCCTTCAGTTCCTTTTTCAGTGTCTTGTAGTTTTCAGTGTACTGATCTTTCACTTCTTTGGTTAAATTCATTTTTAGGTATTTTATTATTTTTAATGCAATTGTATATGGGATTGCTTTCTTAATTTTTCTTTCAAATAGTTGTTAAACAACAATTTAATATATCATCAGAGTAAAGCTATTTTGAGTAAATGATTCTGGAGGATTTAAATGTGAGTTCCTTCAATACCTTATTATGTTTATTTGTAGAATATCTCACATAAGACTTAATATTTCTGACCATACAATGAAGGGGCATAAAAATGAGCTGGCAAGAAAAGAAAAAAAACCCCATAATTGGTCTTTCCAGTGAGGAAGAATAAAGTGACATTAAAAAATTCTTTAGAACATTTTAAAACTTTTCTAATATAAGGACTTAAGACAGTCTCTCTTTCAACCCTTCACTCTCTTTCTCTTAATCTCTCACTTACACATAATAGTAGTCAGATTTGTATATATGCCTTAAGATTACAAAGTTACACTCATAGATTCCTTGGAAAACCAGGAATAAAACCACCATATAACCCAGCAATCCAACTCCTAGGCATATACCCTGAGGAAACCAAGGTTGAAAAAGACACATGTACCCCAGTGTTCACTACAGCACTCTTTACAACAGCTAGAACATGGAAGCAACTTACACGTCCATTGACAGATGAATGGATAAAGAAGTTGTGGTACTTTTACACAATAGAATATTACTCAGCCATAAAAGGAATGCATTTGAGTCAGTTCTAATGAGGTGAATGAATCTAGAACCTATTATACAGAGTGATGTAATTCAGAAAGAGAAAGATAAATATTGTATACTAACACATATATATGGAATCTAGAAAGATGGTACCAAAGAATTTATCTGAAGGGCAGAGATGGAGAAACAGACATAGAAAACAGACTTTTGGACATGAGCAGAGGAGAAGAGAGGGTGAGAAGTATGGAGAGAATAATATGGAAACTTATATTACCATATGTAAAATAGATAGCCCATGGGAATTTGCTTTATGTCTCAAGAACTCAAACAGTGGCTCTGTATCAGCCTAGAGGGATGGGCTAGGGAGGGAGATCTGAGGAGGTTCAAGAGGGAGGAGACATATGTATACCTATGGCTGATTCATGTAGAGGTTTGTTAGAAAACAATGAAATTATGTAAAGCAATTATCTTTCAATTAAAAATAAATTAATTAAAAACTTAAATTCTTACGTACAAAAAAAATTTCACTCATATCCCTGAGTATATTATATATTTTGAAAAAAGCAAATTTAGATGTACTGAATAACAGTTATAAACAGATATCTCTCCTTGAACATTCTCTTTCATGGCTTATAATCCCACTATCCTTTCCCTAAATGTAGCCACTAGTATAAAGTGAATCATATGTTTGTTCTACTTTACAAGTGTGATGGGTGGATATATTTCATTCCTCTTCTGTCCAGATCCCCTCTTTATTGCATTAGGTATGTAGAAGGACGGGCACTCATCTTCTCTTGTGAGAACTCCAAAATTACAACTTGTTGCTGAACAACCGTCGACAGGAGAATGTTGGATCCCACCAAAAAAAAAAAAAATAGCCCACGTCCAAGGGCAAAGAAGAAGCCCCAACAAGATAGTAGGAGGGGCAAAATTGTGTTTAGAATCAAACCCCATACCTGCCAGAGATGCTCAGAGGGCTCAAACACAATCTTGTGCACACCAGAAGAACTCACAGAGAATGAGCCAGACCTGCCTGTGAGTGTTTGAGTGTCTCCTGTGGAGGTACGAGTGAGCAGTGGCCTGCTGCAGGGGCAGGGGTTCTGGGTGCAGCAGACCTGGGTATGGCATAAGCCCTCTTGGAGGAGGTCACCATTAACCCCACAATAGAGCCCCCAGAACTTACACAGGACTGGGGAAACAGACTCTTGGAGGACACAAACAAAACTTGTGTGCATCAGGACCCGAGAGAATGGAGCCGTGACCCCAGAAGAGGACTGACCCAGACTTTCCATGAATGTCCAGGTGTCTCCAGATAAAGTGTTGGTTGGCAGTGGCTTGCTGCAGGGTTGGGGGCACTGAGTGAGGCAGGAAGTGGAAAGCCACTTCAGTATTCTTGTCTTGAGACCCCATGAAGAGTATGAAAAGGCAAAAAGATAGGATACTGAAAGATGAACTCCCCAGGTCAGTAGGTGCCAATATGCTACTGGAGAACAGTGGAGAAGTAACTCCAGAAAGAATGAAGAGACGGAGCCAAAGCAAAAACAACACCCAGTTGTGGATGTGACTGGTGACTGAAGTAAAGTCCGATGTTGTAAAGAACAATATTTCATAGGAACCTGGAATGTTAGGTCCATGAATCAGGGTAAATTGGAAGTGGTCAAACAGGAGATGGCAAGAAGGAACATCAATGTTTTAGGAATCAGTGAACTAAAATGGACTGGAATGGATGAATTTACCTCAGATGACCATTATATCTACTACTGTGGGCAAGAATACCTTAGAAGAAATGGAGTAGCCCTCATAGTCCACAAAAAAGTCTGAATGTACTTGGATGCAATCTCAAAAATGACAGAATGATCTCTGTTTATTTCCAAGGCAAACCATTCACTATTACAGTAATCCAAGTCTATGTCCTAACCAGTAATGCTGAAGAAGCTGAACTTGAATCGTTCTATGAAGACCTACAAGACCTTATAGCACTAACATCCAAAAAATGTCCTTTTCATTATAGGGGACTGGAATGCAAAAGTAGGAAGTCAAGAGCTACCTGGAGTAACAAGCAAATTTGACCTTGGAGTACAGAATGAAGCAGGGCAAAGGCTAATAGAATTTTGCCAAGAGAACGCACTGGTCCATAGCAAACACCCTCTTCCAACAACACAAGACAAGACTCAACACATGGACATCACCAGATGGTCAATACCAAAATAAGACTGATTTTATTCTTTACAGTCAAAGATGGAGAAGCTTTATGTAGTCAGCAAAAACAAGACCAGGAGCTGAGATCATGAGACCAAGGCTCGGAGATCATGAACTGCTTATTGCCAAATTCAGACTTAAATTGAAGAAAGTAGGGAAAACCACTAGACCATTCAGGCATGCCCTAAAACAAATCCCTTATGATTATTCTTTGGAAGTGACAAACAGATTCAAGGGATTAGATCTGATGGAAAAGAGTGTCTGAAGAAATACAGATGAAGGTTCATAACATTGTACAGGAGGCTGTGATCAAGACCATCTCCAAGAAAAAGAAATGAAAACCAGCAAAATGGTTGTCTGAGGAGGCCTTACAAATAGCTGAGAAAAGAAGAGAAGGAAAAAGCAAACGTGAAAAGGAAAGATATACCCATCTGAATGAGAGGTCCAAAGAATAGCAAGGAGAGAAAAGAAAGCCTTCCTCAGTGATCAATGTAAAGAAATAGGGGAAAACAATAGAATGGGAAAGACTAGAGATTTCTTCAAGAAAATTAGAGATACCAAAGGAACATTTCATGCAAAGATGGGCACAATAAAGGACAGAAATGGTGTGGGCCTAACAGAAGCAGAAGATATTAAAAAGAGGTGGCAAGAATACACATAAGAACTATACAAAAAAGATCTTCAAGACCCAGATAACCATAATGGTGTGATCACTCACCCAGAGCCAGAAATCCTGGAATGCAAAGTCAAGTGGGCCTTAGGAAGCATCACTATGAACAAAGCTAGAGGAGGTGATGGAATTGCAGTTGAGTTATTTCAAATCCTAAAAGATGATGCTGTGAAAGTGCTACACTCAATATGCCAGCAAATTTGGAAAACTCAAAAGTCTCCACAGGACTGGAAAAGGTCAGTTTTCATTCCAATCCCAAAGAAAGGTAATGTCAAAGAAATCTCAAACTACCACACAATTGCACTCATCTCACATGCTAGTAAAGTAATGCTCTATATTCTCCAAGTGAACCGTGAACTTCCAGATGTTCAAGCTGGTTTTAGAAAAGGCAGAGGAACCAGAGATCAAATTGCCAACATCTGCTGGATCATCAAAAAAGCAAGAGAGTTCCAGAAAAACACCTATTTCTGCTTTATTGACTATGCCAAAGCCTTTGACTTTGTGGATCACAATAAACTGTGGAAAATTCTGAAAGAGATGGGAATACCAGACCACCTGACTTGCCTCTTGAGAAACCTATATGCAGGTCAGGAAGCAACAGTTAGAACTGGACATGGAACAACAGACTGGTTCCAAATAGGAAAAGGAGTACGTCAAGGCTGTATATTGTTACCCTGCCTATTTAACTTCTATGCAGAGTACATCATGAGAAACACTGGGCTGAAAGAAGCACAAGCTGGAATCAAAATTGCCGGGAGAAATATCAATAACCTCAGACATGCAGATGACACCACCCTTATGGCAGAAAAAAAGCCTCTTGATGAAAGTGAAAGAGGAGAGTGAAAAAGTTGGCTTAAAGCTCAACATTCAGAAAACAAAGATCATGGCATCTGGTCCCATCACTTCATGGCAAATAGATGGGGAAACAGTGGAAATAGTGTCAGACTTTATTTTTCTGGGCCCCAAATCACTGCAGATGGTGATTGCAGCCATGAAATTAAAAGATGCTTACTCCTTGGTAGGAAAATTATGACCAACCTAGATAGCATATTGAAAAGCAGAGGCATTACTTTGCCAACAGTGGTCCATCTAGTCAAGGCTATGGTTTTCCCAGTGGTCATGTATGGATGTGAGAGTTGGACTGTGAAGAAGGCTGAGCGCCGAAGAATTGATGCTTTTGAACTGTGGTGTTGGAGAAGACTCTTGAGAATCCCTTGGACTGCCAGGAGATCCAACCAGTTCATCTTAAAGGAAATCTGTCTGAATATTCATTGGTAAAACTGATGCTGAAGCTGAAACTCCAATGGCCACCTGATGAGAAGAACTGACTCGTTGGAAAAGACCTTGATTCTGGGAAAGATTGAAGCTGGGATGAGAAGGAGATGACAGAGTTTGAAATGGTTGGATGGCATCACTGACTCGATGAACATGAGTTTGATAAGCTTCAGGAGTTGGTGATGGACAGGGAGACCTGGCGTGCTGCACTCTATGCAGTCATGAAGAGTTGGACATGACTAAGTGATTGAACTGAACTGATGTCTTATTCTGTGCTGTACCTCAAGTGAAATTAGAAAAAGAGACTCTGTAATACATAGGAGCTATGACTCCTGTGTGATACCTCCAGGAGCTATGACTTTTGGTTGAGCAACACAGGCAACCTCATGTTTCCCAGCTGCTGCTGCTGCTGCTAAGTCACTTCAGTCGTGTCCGACTCTGTGCGACCCCATAGACAGCAGCCCACCAGGCTCCCCTGTCCCTGGGATTCTCCAGGCAAAAACACTGGAGTGGATTGCCATTTCCTTCTCCAGTGCACGAAAGTGAAAAGTGAAAGTGAAGTCGCTCAGTCTGACTCTCACCGACCCCATGGATTACAGCCCACCAGGCTCCTCCGTCCATGGGATTTTCCAGGCAAGAGTACTGGAGTGGGGTGCCATTGCCTTCTCCGGTTTCCCAGCTAAGAGGGAGCAAATGGAAAATAACACAAATTTGTTTTTCTCTCATTCTCTAATCGTCAACTGTCTGCTGTCATTGGCTGAACCCAACCAGAAGCCATAAATTAAGGAATTCTTTAATTCTTTTGTTTTGAATACTTGAAGTATACATGAGGTATCCGAATCAAAAGAACTTAAGAATTCTTTGATACCTCAAGCCTTAGGTTTGAGAGAGACTCCTAAATGTGACAAGTTCCAGGGTAGTGCATGTGTAGTACACATATAGAAATCTTTTGTTGATGTTTAAATTCTTCTCACACCTTTGTCAGTTCTTCCTTTGTTCAACTTTTCTCATTTTCCCAGTTGGAATGTGCATCTATTTTATGCTGGGATCATAGCTGATATAACTCTCCATTTAAAAACAGGCCAAGATCATTTCTGGCTTCCATACTGTTTGTTTTTGTTTTGTTTTTTTCCCCCAAACTTTGAACTTTTTATTTTTTATTGGGGTATAGCCAATTTTCAGTGTTGTGGTTGTTTCAGGTGAACAGTGAAGGGACTTAGCCATACATATACATGTATCCATTCTCCCCCAGACCTCTCTTATTCAGGCTGGCACATAACATTGAGCAGAATTCCCTGTGCTATACAATAGGTCCTTATTGGCTATCCAATTTGAATATGGCAGTGTGTACATAACCTTTCCAAACTCCCAACTGTCCTGTCCCCCTGGCAACCATAAGTTTGTCTTCTAAGTCTTTGAGTCTCTGTTCTGTAAGTTCTTTTGTATCATTTCTTTTTAGTTTCCACATTTAAGGGATGTCATACTATATTTCTCCTTCTCTGTTGGCTTCCAGAACTTTCGAATTACCTTTTCTCCCACTTAAAATGCTGTTTCCCTGATTTCATCATGGCTGGCTTCTTCCTGTCTTTCAGTTTGAGTTTAAATATCACCTTCTAGGAAGGAATACCCAATATGAATTTACTACCCAGTATCTCAATATCATATTCTTCTAAAATTTCAATCAAAAGACAATGTATTTTCTAAATTATTTTGCTTTCCAAGTATATCCAAAATTATTTTGCTCTGAAAGATGTAAATTTCATGACACTAGTAACTCAAAACATATAATAGAGTCATCTTCTACATATTATGTCAGTTGATTTTTATACACACATAGAAACCTTTTCATGGCAGATAAATTGATAAATCAACAATTAAAATATATTTATTTTTTATATAAAACATATCTGAAATACTTTTGCTACATTCCATATATTTTGGTATGCTGTGTTTTCATTCTTCTCAAATTCTTTGCTAAGACATTTATTTCTTCTGAGATATTAATTATTTATGAGTGCATTATCTAATTTCTACATACTTGTATATTTCACAATATTTAAAAAATTTATACTAATATCATTTCATTGTGCATAGAGAACATACTTTCAGTCACTTAAAATTTATTGTGATTTTTTCATGGCCTAACAAATGATCTACTCTGTAGAATGTTCCATATGCAATGAGAAACATATGTATTCTGTTTTTGTTGGGTGAAGTGTTATGTAGATCTGTTAGTTTTAGTTTGCTTATATTTTTCAAATCTTCTCTTTCTTTGCTGATTTTATGTCTAATTGTTCTTTCCATTATTTTAAGTGGGGTATTGAAGTTCAACTATTGTGGAATTAACTATTTCTTCAATCAGTTCTGTTAGTTTTTACTTTACATATTTTGCAATATGTTACTAGATACATATGTGTTTGTAACCATTATATCTTCTTGATGAATAGCATAAATTTATCACTATGAAAAGGTTTTTTTTTTTTTTTACTGTGGTAACAATTCTTTTCTTTATGTCTTTATTCTGTTGTTAGTATAACTAAATAGTGCTGTCTTTTCCCTTTATCTTATTAGCATTTTATTGAAGTATAGCTATTTTAGAATATTATAGAAGTTTGAAGTATATAATATAGTGACTCAGTATTTTTATAGATTATCAGTTCAGTTCAGTCTCTCAGTCGTGTCCGACTCTTTGTGACCCCATGGACTGCAGTACTCCATGTCTCCCTGTCCATCACCAACTCTCAGAGTTTACGCTTACTCATGTCCATTGAGTCAGTGATGCCATCCAACCATCTCATCCTCTGTCATCCCCTTCTCCTCCCACCCTCAATCTTTCCCAGCATCAGGGTCTTTTTCAATGAGTCATTTTTTTGCATCAGGTGGCCAAAGTATTGGAGTTTCAGCTTCAGCATCTGTCTTTCCAATGATTATACTCTATTAAAAATTATTACAAGAAAATGGCTATAGATGACTGTGTTATACAATGTATTCTTGTTGCTTGTCTATTTTATACATAGTTTGTATCTACTACTGCTAAGTCAGTTCAGTCATGTCCGACTCTGTGCGACCCCATAGACGGCAGCCCACCAGGCTCCCCCGTCCCTGGGATTCTCCAGGCAATAACACTAGAGTGGGTTGCCATTTCCTTCTCCAATGCATGAAAGTGAAAAGTGAAAGGGAAGTTGCTCAGTCGTGTCTGACTCTTAGCGACCCCATGGACTGCAGCCCACCAGGCTCCTCCATCCATGGGATTTTCCAGGCAAGAGTACTGGAGTGGGGTGCCATTGCCTTCTCCATAGTTTGTATCTATTAAGCCCATACTAATCCCATACTTACTCCTATCTTGCCCCTCCTTTCCCTCTTTCCTTTGGGAATCTCTAGTTTGTTCTCTATATTTGTGAGTTTGTTGTTACATACATTTGTTTTATTTTTTAGATTCCAATAGAAGTGATGATATGGACCATTTGTATCAATATTTCAATATTTATGTTATATATATATATCCTTTATCTCCTTTATGCATTCAAGTGTTGATGAACAGTAAGGTTGCTCTCATGTCTTGGAAAGAAGATGCTGCTATGAACATTGGACTGCGTGTATCTTTTCAAATTAGTGTTTTTTTTTTCTTCAGGTGTATCCCCAGGAATGGAAATCCTGGATTGTAGTATATGTTGTATTTTAGTTTTTTGAGAAACCTCCATAATGTTTTTCATAGTGACCGCACCAATTTATATTCCCATTATGAGGAGTTTTCTTTTCTCCACATCCTTGCCAACGTTTGTTGTGCATACATTTTTTTGATGATAGCCATTCTGATGGGTGTGATGTAACATCTCGTTCTGGTTTTGATTTACATTTCACTAATAATTTGTAATGTTGATCTTTTAATGTGCTTGTTAGCCATCTATACGTCTTCTTTGGAAAAATGTCTATTCATGTCTTCTGCCCATTTTTTTGATTGCATTATTTGTTTTTTTTGATACTGAGTTGTATGAGCTATTTATATATTTTGGATATTAATCCCATACCAGTCATATCATTTGCAAATATTTTCTCCCACTTAGTAGGTTGTCTTTTGGTTATGAATAGATTGTTTTCTTTGCTGTGAAAAAGCTTTTAACATTAATTAGGTCCAATTTGTTTGTTTGCTTTTTTTCCTTTTGCCTTTAGCATACAGTTTTAAAAAATATGGCTGTGATTTTACTGAAAGAGTGTTCTGCCTATGTTCTCTTCTAGAAGTTTTATGATTTCTGGTTTTACATTTAGGTCTTTAATTCATTTTGAGTATACTTTTGTATACTCAAAAAATATACTTATTTTGAGTATACATTTGCATTTTGTATATGATGAGAAGAAATGTTCTAATCTTATGCTTTTACATGTAACTGCCCAGTTTTGATATTTTTGAACTTATAAGCCTTTAGAAAATTAGTAAACCAAGTAAAAATGATCATGCTATACAAATTGTTTTTACTTGCTTTAATTTTTAATAATCATTTTTCTAGATTAATAAACACTTTGAATAATAATCCCTAATGCCTGCATATAATTCTTGCCTATTTCTATAGCATAATTGTTAAATAGTTATTTTTTCATGTTCATATTCTTTCCATTTTTTGTTAATTTTACACAGATATAAATAAAAACTGCAATATATTATGTTTTGGTCTTCAATGAATTATATAGCTTTTGGTAAAATGTGTCCAGTAAAACAAATCTTGGTCATTAGTGAACATCACTACCATCCCCTAATCGTAACATTATCACATCTTCTTTTTCTTTTTCAGCTTTATTGAGATAAAATGGAAAAAATTGTCAAGAGTTAAAACGTAAGGTGGATACTGTGATGATTTTATATATGTGTTCATCGTGAAATGATTGTCAAAATCAAGTTAAAAAACATCACCTCACATAGATATCTTTTGCATATGTGTGTGGTAGGAACACTTAGGTCTATTCTCTTAGCAAAGTTCAGGTATACAATTCAGTATTATTAACTACAGTCAGCATGCTATATGTTAGATCACTAAAATTTATTCATCCTATTTGTAAGTTGTCATAGCAGCAGAGTTCTCCATTCCTGTCATGTTATCACTACTGTATGGGTAGTTGCTAAATCTTCATAGACCACAGCTCTTCCCCAAGGACTAGAGTTCAAATCCAAGATAATTTCTCCTATAGATGCCTCGAGATACTAGATTTTGTTGTAACTATGTTCATTTCTCTTAAGAGCAAGTTTTGGATAATTTCCAAATATATCCTGCCAGGATTCATCTGCACATTTGTACATGTCGTAAATTACATAAAATCATTAAAATTATTTATATTAATTATTTTAAGCTCAATTTTCTTCTTCCATCCTTGAATTTAAATATGATTTCTCTTTCTTTTCAAAAACATTTTTTCTATGGGGACTCTTGGTAAAAATTTCTCATGCTTTTCTTTTAATATTCTGCCACAATTACCTCTGAATTTTAAGAATTGCTTTTTTGAGTTTTATCCACACTCAAAAAAGAATTATTTGACTACTTCATATACCAACAATTAAGGATGAAGAATTTAAAACATTTTTATGGAAGAAAGTAATGAACATCATAGAGTTATTAAGGAATTAAGAGCCATATGGGACTGGCATATGTGGAAGCACTGCCTCAGTGACCATGGCAGAAGTCATATTGACCTCTCAGAGGAGAGAAAATGCCTCAGAGTATGAGTGAGAATTTCCTAGGCTTCTGAGATAGATTCTGGTAATTTATACTCTAAGCCTGTACTTTAGCCTAGACTGAAATGTTTTAGAAAGCCAGTCTAGTATTAGATTCACTTATTAAAATTCATTGGTAGCCAATTTCCTTTCAGAATTTGGCAATCAGAACTTTTGCTATAAGAAGAGAACTATCTCCAAAATTAAAATCACTGTTACGAAAGACGTTTCTTACAAAACACCTTGACAAGTACAGTTTCCTTCCTTCCTTTCTGTCTTCCTTCCTTCTTTCCCCCCAACCTCCTACACTCCCTCTCTCATTCTCTCCCTCTTTCTTTCTTTCTCTCCTTCCCCCTTCCTTCCTCCATCCATACTCCCTCTCTTTATCCATATCTTTCTTAATTTTCTTCCTTCCTCTGAGGTTGAGTGTGCATCTTTTTCAAAGAAATTTGTGTGGTCCTTTGGTATCTACCCATGAGTCAAAACATTTTTCTTGCCCAGAGTTCTCCGAAGAGCTGTCTTGACTTCCTTATTCCGTAAGCTGTAGATGATAGGGTTGAGCATGGATGTCACCACAGTATAGAAGAGGGCCAGGAGTTTATCTACCCCAGGTGAATGGCTAGCCTTGGGCCTCAAGTAGGTGACAGATGCTGAGCCATAGAATAGTGTTACTACCAGTAGGTGGGAAGAACAGGTGGAAAGAGCTTTTTGACGGCCTTCAGGGGAGGGCATGACCAACACAGCAGCTAGAATTCTGCCATAAGAAGCAATGATTAATAAAAATGGACTGGAAATGCAAAGAATGGCTGCAACAAAGACTGCAGCCTCATTATGGGATGTATCCCCACAGGCTAGTGCCAGAATAGGCAAGAGGTCACAGAAGAAGTGGTCTATTTCACAGGGGCCACAGAAGTCCAAAGAAAAAATATAGTTGGTTTGGCCCAAGCCTACTATGCAACCCATTCCCCAAGAAATCATTGCTAAATGGACACACACTCCATGACTCATTCGTGTTGCATAGTGAAGTGGGGAGCATATGGCCGTATAGCGATCAAAAGCCATGGCTGCCAAAAGACAGCACTCACTGATACCAAATAATGTAAAGAAAAACATCTGTGTAGCACAGTCCTCCCGAGAGATTCCTCGGGCCTCACTCACAAGGTTCTGCAGCATCTTGGGTATAGTAGAGCAAGTGTATCCAATCTCCAAGAGAGACAAGTTGGCCAGGAAGAAGTACATGGGGGTATGGAGGGCTGGATTGGTCCAGATGGCAAGGGCTATGAGAGCATTGCCTGTCAGTGATGCTAAAAACATGAATAGAATGAAGGAAAATAAAAGGAAACACTGTTCAGTGACCTCAGAGAATTTGACAAATGCAAAGTGTTTCACAGACATGCTGTTGTCTTGCCACAAAGAACAATTGAAACTCATGATCTGAATAAAAGAAAGGCAAAGTCATCAGAAAGATAGTTTCAGATAGAAGTATACATCTTTATATTACTCTTAACAAGCTCTAGTGAGTCAAAGAGATAAATTTCTTACCTATAATTTAAATTTAAACAGTTTGGGAGTTACGCTCATCCTGAAACCAAATCCTATCCTATGTTCACTGTACCAGTTGATTTGTCCAATATATGTCTAGTCAGCAAGCATAAATTGGAAAAAAAAATTCAGTACAATTTTCTTCACCCCTTCATTTTCTCAAATAAAGGTCTTATGATTTCTATTTCTTTCCTCTTCTTTGGTTGCTTAGTTGCTTTCTTCAGTTGTTCACTCAACAAACATTTATTGAACATTGAGTATTTTCAGATTATTTTGCATTTACTGCTGTCATGGGATTAAAAGGTAGGAAAAAAGGGTCAGAAATAAGTGGACTGATTCAAAATTCTGTTAAATATGGAGTAACAAACCTGCATGATGACAAGAACCCTTGATGGGTATGATTGTTGAAAAATTTGCTCATACATAAAATATTATAATGCATTTATGTTATTTAAAATAATTTATATATATTTACCTTGCATTGTATCTAATTAAATTAACTAATACAATTTAATATCTATATTCGACATGTAGCAAAGAAATTCAGTTAAGGCTGTGGCAAGAAAAAAAGACAATTGTTTACTTATCTTTTTTTAAAACCCCAAATATTTTCTTATATATCTTTACTTCTAAATAATAGCCTATGTTGTTGCATAAAAGCTCTGGATGTGGAGAAGTTATCATCTGTTTTGTCAGTTAAACACACAATTTTTTTTTAACTAATTCTATCCTCCTGTATTTGGGAAGAACTGCAGCTTTCTCAGTGAGACTGATGGAAGAACCAAGGGGGAAATTCTGACCAAAAAAGGAGAATACCTGACTCTTTCCTAGGTAGTGATATCGCAAAGATTTCATTTCATAAGTATCCTTGCCCATTTAGGCTGTAGACATAAATGCAAAAGCCTGTGTTGGGGGTGAAAGTCGGGGGATGTGGGGAATGGGAGAAACCTAGTTGTGAAAGGCACACAGGGAGGGTTGACTGCACAAAGGCTAATGCATGCTGTTAGTCATTCTATATTCTCAGATGCACAGGATGAATAAACAGTCATCCTGTGTTAAGTGCTTTTTAAAACCTCATGAAATTCATAGATATTTGAAAAAATAAGTTGTCCAAAATAGTGAAGTGAGTGCTTTGAAATATTTAAACGGACTTAAGAATATTAATAAAACTATACCAGGTAAAATCTGATTTCTTCATTGAACTTTCTATTGTTTTCAGGATTTGCTCTGTTGACCTTTGTGCAGGGACCTTGAGACACATGTAGTAGAGGTCAGCTTTATGTTCATAGCAAGAATGTTTCATTTTAATCATTGTTACAGAAAAAAAGCAAGATGTTCAAGGACAGGTGTCAGGAGTCTGCAGAAAGGACCATCACAGGCAGTATAACAGTTTGGCATAGACATTTTTCTGTCTCTCACCTGATACATTTTCTTGACCTAAAGCCTCTGATTAATCATTTCTGTATGAAGTAAGGATGATGAAGCCTTTCCAGTCTTGCTTGCTGAGTTGTTTTGAGTTAAAATGGAAACACTATAGAGGGAAACCATGAATGACAAATGAGGAATTAAAATTCACTTTTATCATCATCTAAATTCAACTCATATGGCCTGCAGTATTCCCTATTATCACCAGATTATTAAATAACTATATTCAGTCACTCATCAAGCAAATATGCACTGTGATATTAATATAAAGACATAAGAGCTTCATGCCCTATTTTAAATTGTATTTGCCTATTCCTACTCAATGTGATAAAAGATTTTGTGGACATTGGACATTGACATATGTGTGAAGGTTTGAATCTTGACATGGAGTTTCAGTGACAGAGGAAGAAGACAAGATAATTTTAATAACTCAATGGCTTGGGATCATGTACCACCTTACCCAGCCTCAAGATCCAAGACAAGCACATTCTATATAGTTCTGCTTTGGAAATAATCCAGCAGAAGTGATTCATTTTGGGTCAGTACCACATAGTTAGAAATGCTTCTTAACTGACTCAATCCCTGATTAATCTCAGTTTTCAAAATGAAATGTTTGGTTCCTATTAGTCAAAGGAAAACGTCTGAGACATTATCAGATATTTTACCTGAAACAATACAGTGCCTGGCATACAAAAAAACCTCAATGAATATTAACCTTTGTTATTCTGAAATCATCATTTCAAAATTCTTGAATAGTAGATACAATTTATATAAACTGGTCATTTTTTGGTAGAGATTTCCCATTGCTTTCCACAATTCACCCATAGCCTTTTCATCAAGCACCTAATATTTAGCTGGGTGATGCCTTAACATAGCTCAGCAGAAACTATGTTATCATTTGTTTGGAGTAAAATTTACAGGATAATCTAGGCATTTGCATTACCCAACAATAAGAGACATGCCTATTTCCTGAGAAATAATTATTTTAGAACAACTTATAACAATTTTATAACTGCAAACTGAGTAAATCCTTATAGTCTTCAGATAGGGAGAAAAGAACTGATTAAAATAATCTCCAGAACTGAATAATGCTTTTGGTATTGTCTATCCATGTGCACATTTTAATCCACTGTTTTCTACAACCCTCTTTTCTTTTAAGGCATCAGTTATATCACATACCTTTAATCCTAATATTTGAAGAAAAAAGTAGATAGTATTTGCTTTTGATGAGCCACTCCCAATTTTTGCCTAAACACTCTCTGTATAACCTCCCAAAATTCAGAGGATGTATATCTCCCTAATCCTCTTTTCTAAGAGGAAGATTTTGTTGTAATCAGGGCCACGTCTGATCCCAGGATGATTGTCTTCTCAGAGAGCACTCTGTCCCTCCTAGCCATGCTCTCAACTACACACACACACACACACACACACACACACACACACACACAACACATGCATGTGTGGGTGCGTGAGGGCTGTGCTAATTACATGATGATATATTTGAACTTTTCTCGCCATGAAAAAAAAGGGTATATGAATATGTTACACTTCATTTCTTCTCCCTGTTCTGAATCCTTATCCTGTCTCTCTTGCCCAGGAGACATATTCTCAGAAGTATGTCAGGAAGTAGTTTGATCCATCTCTCAGGGATTGCCATGGACACATCTGTCTCCATTTGTTGGTGAATATGAACATTTAGGAAGCAAAATAAATAAATATAAGAGGTAATGTAGGGGCTTTCATCGTGGTACAGTGTTTAAGATTCTGCACTTCCAGTGTAAGGGGTATGGGTTCAATCCCTGGTCGGTAAACTAAGATCCCACATGCCTCAGAGTATGGCAAAAAAAAAAAAAAGTAAAACAATAGTAAAAGTACATCAACAGTAAAATATAATGAATAACCTATATTATATGTAACTGCTATCATAGAGTGCATACACAATGTGATATTAATTCTGTGGAAATGTACTACTGAAATCAAATATTTATGTGACCACTCTATGCTATTAATATTACTATGAAATTCTCAGATTTAAAATTTTTGTTTGAATTAAACCAAGTAGTCATCCAAAATAATTATGAAAACAACAAATAACTTTCATATCATATTATATCAATGCAGTTAGTATTTATTTTGATTATTATAAAACATTTTAGTAAATCTCAATAATCTTCCAGATACACAAGAGTTCACAAAAGTATCTATTTGTTTCTGTCAAAAGTAATTAAAAAAAACCTCAATAGTCAAAGGTATATATTAAGATGATGAAAAAAAGTAGATGATACTTAATACTAATTGTTTAAATGATTTAAAAAGTGGATAAGGTACTGAATACCTATCAGTGACATGATCTAAAGGGAAGTGAGAAAGACTAGGAGCAGGAAGTTGGCATTTGGATATAAATTCTGCTTCTTGCAGCCCCATTAGATGAATTATGCATAGGAAGAGAACAGATGATGGAATAGGAGGATGGGGAAACTCTCTCCCCTAATGAATGCACAAAAATTATATCTACATGTGGAACAATTCTTACTGGAAACTAACTGGAGACTGGGAGAAAGACTCCTGTACAACCAAGGCTATAAGAAATATCCACATGGAAGCCAGTTAGGAAGAGAAGCAGTAGGTCAGGACCTGTACCCTTGGGATGGGACTCAGAAGAAAAGAGAGATTACATGGGCAGAGATCCTCCCCAGGGAGTGAGTGGTTCCAGCCAGATACTGGGCACCCCAGCTCTGTGTTCCTTGACAGAGAAGATGAGCCCCTTTGACTGATTGGAGGACTTGTGAGATTAAGAGAAGGGCTGTGGGAAGCTTGGACTCCACTCCTTAGGAGCCGTGCACACTTGCTTGCTCCTAAAGCAGTGAGGAGAGAGGATTGAAAACAGCATGAGTGACTGACCAGTTTCCCAAGACTGCCCCCCAGGCTCATGTCCCAGCCTGAGCCTAGGGAACCCTCCAACTCTGCTTGCTTCAAGATCCAGCTCCACATTTCCATATTCCATACTCTCCTCTCTCTCTCTCCTCTTTCTGGGATCCCTATAAGGTGAATGTTGGTACCCTTGATGTTGTCCTAGAGATTCCTTAAATTGTTTTCATTTTTAAAGAGAAAGGCGTTTCACTATTTATTTAACATTTAAGTCCTTACACTGTATTTTTACAAGCTGGTGAATATTGACAAATTATTTCTCTCACAGAACTATAACCACATGTTCCCAGACAGTATAAATATATAGTTTTAATCAATTACATAATAAAACAAATTGTCAAGTATCAAATATTAAGTTACCCAGCTCCAAAGGCATATAAAATATTAAATGTCTGCTCAATTCATTAGCAGAAACCACTTTTTTTGTGTGTGTGTGTGAAAGAGGTTGGGAATCACACTTCAAACAAAAATAAGTGGGTAAACAACTTCGGACAAGTATGGGAAAATTACAAGAATTTCAGAAATTTTATGATTAAGAATTGTTTTAGCCAGAAGTATTTTTTAATGAATAAAATTCCTTTTAATTTCACATAAATTACACCCACCTTGAAAGTGAAAGTCGTGCTCAACTCTTTGTAATCCCATGGACTGCAGTCCACTAGGCTCCTCTGTCCATGAGATTTTCCAGGCAAAGATACTGGATTGGTTTGCCCTTTCCTTTTCCAAGGGATCTTCCTGCCCCAGGGATGGATCCTGAGTCTTCTGCACTGCAGGCAGATTCTTTACCAACTAAGCTACCAGGGAACACCCACCTTATTTCTCTCTATATGGTTCTGATTCAAAGTTAGAGTTATTATAGATATTTCCTTTCTAAAAGGTTATTCCTTGTATTTTCTAAGGAATTTATTCAACTAATATTTATTTAAAAAGTAACACTAATCATTGGTTTTTCAGGGATTCATACGCACACACTAAAGACATAATGGTAGACTTGACACAAAATAGATAGGGAATTCATTAAATACAGGGGAAGAGTAGTGTCTGTTGAAGATGGTTAGCAAAAATAGCTACCTTTTTCTCTCTCCACACCCTCTGCAATGTGTATGATTAAGTGCACATGCATAAGTGATATGTTAGTGTTTCTCAAGTGTTTCCTCCCTTGAATTTTCGCTGGTCCTGTGACTTGCTTGGCTAATAGAACGTGTGTGGTAGAAGGGATATTGTGCTGGACTTCAGAAGTGTTGCATGCTTCCACTCTCTCCCTTGGATCCCCATGATCTTACCATGCGAACAAGTGTTAGCTAAAAGATAAAGCACTATCTGAAAGGGGGTTCATTTACCTTAGTTAGGAGTCATTCAACTTCTGAATTTATGAACGAGTCCTTACTATTCAGCACCACCGTCAAAAGGCCAGCTGAGATCACAGATGCCTTCTTTCTCAAGAATAGTGTTGTAAGTTTCTTCACACACTCTTATTATTGTGGTAACTTCACATACTCTTATAATTGTAGTAACACTTTGCTGACAATGGTCTGTATAGTCAAAGCTGTGGTTTTTTCAGTAGTCATGTATTGATGTTAGAGTTAGACCATAAAAAAAGAATGAGTGCAGAAGAATTAGTGCTTTTGAATTGAGGTACTGGAGAAGACTCTTAAAGTCCCTTGGACAGCAAGGAGATCGAGCCAGTCAATCCTAAAGGAAATCATCCCTGACTATTCACTGAAAGGACTGATACTGAGGCTCCAATATTTTGGCCACCCAATGCGAAGAGCTGACTCATTGGAAAAGACCCTCATGCTGGGAAAGACTGAGGGCAGGATGAGAAAGGAGCCACAGAGGATGAGATGGCTGGATGGCATCATTGACTCAGTGGAAATGAGTTTGAGAAACCTCCATGAGATAGTGAAGGACTCTGATGCTGGAAAGGTTGAAGGCGGGAGGAGAAGGGGATAACAGAGGATGAGATGGTTGGATGGCATCACCAACTCAATGGACTTGAGTTTGAGTAAACTCTGGGAGTTGGTGATGGCCAGGGAAGCCTGGCATGCTGCAGTCCATGGCGTTGCAAAGAGTCGGACAGGACTGAGCGACTGAACAACAACACATACTCTTATTATTGTGGTACTTCTTAAGTTCCTCTATACAGTTGTTTAAGTTTGCATTAATTTGATTGTGTGTAATAAGAAATCTCATGTTCTTGTATATGAGTTCCACAGGATCTTGGTGGTTCATTTGAAGCATGTCAATTTAGTTAAAAAATGCTCGATTATGAAAAAATTTAAAAATTGAATAACAGAAATGATGGAAAGAAACTGAATCTACTTCAATATACTCCACTTGAAATACTCAGTGCTTTAGAGTATGAAGTTGAGAGGAACGGGAAATGAAATGACCCTCCTAACAAGAAGCAACAATTCTTTGGTCCAGTAATACTAAGGTGATAGAAATGAAGTGCGCTGAGGTTTACTCCATCCAGGTCAGAAGTCTTGTAAAAAATGCTCTGTGAATTTCAGTTCAGTTCTTCTGTGTCCAGGTTACTCACTGGGAGCTTCTTATTGGAGTGGTAGTGAATTTCTACAAAACACTTTTCTGCATAGAGGTCGTGCTGTGCCTCGCAATAGTCTCCACTGCCCTTCAGAAACTTCATAAATGTGTGATGGAGAACACCACAGAACTGAGGAATATGTCTCCTCACTGAGGGCTGTGGCCTAACTATACATCCTGTCCCCAGGTGGTGGTGACACAGGTGGTGGCGGTGGCAGGGCAGGGAGGAGGTGGTTGTCACAGGGTGGTGGTGGAGTTTTTGGCTTTGACAGGGGTGTTGGACTCCATCCTGCAGTGAGCAGCACTGAGAAGCTCATTTTTTGAAATTCTGTTTTCTTTTTGCTGGTCTCATTTGGTGATTTTAAAGTAATCTTTCAAATCCCTTATGTATTTTTCTTTATCACCTAGTCTGCTGTTTGTTTCTTCTGCTGCTGTTGCTAAGTCGCTTCAGTCATGTCCGACTCTGTGCGACCCCATAGACAGCAGCCCACCAGCAGCTCCCCTGTCCCTGGGATTCTCCAGGCAAGAACACTGGAGTGGCTTGCCATTTCCTCCTCCAATGCATGAAAGTGAAAAGTGAAAGTGAAGTCGCTCAGGTTGTCTACTTGAAAGTTATACAGTCGTGTCCAACTCCTAGCGACCCCATGGACTGCAGTCTACCAGGCTCCTCCATCCATGGGATTTTCCAGGCAAGAGTACTGGAGTGGGGTGCCATTGCCTTCTCTGGTTTGTTCCTCCTAGTGTGTTTTAAATTTTAGTTATTGTATGCTACAGTTCAGACTTGTTCTTTCAAAATTTTCTATTTTCTTGGTAAAATTCTTACAGTTTTCATCTTTTCATCCATTTTTCATCTCATGCTTTCCATTTATTCAGTTAGCATTCTTATCACTAATGCTTCCAACGTTTTTGTTGTTGTTCAGTTGCTCAGTCATGTCTGACTCTTTGCAACCCCATGGACGACAGCAAGGCATTGTCCTGTCCTTCACCGTATCCCGGAGCTTGCTCAAACTCATGTCCATTGAGTTGGTGATGCCATACAACCATCTCATCCTCTGTCGTCCCCTTTTCCTCCTGCCTTCAATCGTTCCCAGCATCAGGGTCTTTTCTAATGAGTCGGCTCTTCACATCAGGTGGCCAAAGTATTGGAGCTTCAGCTTCAGCCTCAGTCCTTCCAATGAGTATTCAGTATTCAGGGTTGATTTCCTTTAGGTTTGACTGGTTTGATCTCCTCGCAGTCCAAGGGACTCTCAAGAGTCTTCTCCAAAACCACAGTTCAGAAGCATCAGTTCTTCAGCGCTCAGCCTTCTTTATGGTTCAACTCTCACATCCATACATGACTACCAGAAAAACCTTAGCTTTGACTAGATGGACCTTTGTTGGCAGTAACATCTCGGCTTTTTAATATGCTGTCTAGGTTGGCCATAGCTTTTCTTCCAAGAAGCAAGCATCTTTAATTTCATGGCTGCAGTCACCATCTGCAGTGATTTAGGAGCCCAAGAAAATAAAGCTTGTCACTGTTTCCATTGTTTCCGCATCTATTTGCCATGAAGTGATGGGACTGGATGCCATGATCTTAGTTTTTTGAACGTTAAGTTTTAAGCCAACTTTTTCACTGTCCTCTTTCACTTTCATCAAGAGGCTCTTTAGTTCCTTTTGACTTTCTACCACAAGGGTGATGTCATCTGCATAACTGAGGTTATTCAATTCTTTAGTAAATTGTTTATTTCATCTCATTAGTTTTTTTTTTTTCCCCAGGAGTGTTCTCTTGCTTTTTCAACTGAGAAAAATTACTGTATCTTCTCATTTTGCTTAACTTCCTCTGTTTTTATGAAATTAGGTGAAACAGTTACCACTGGCAATCTTGAAATAGTGTACAGATTTGGCAGTGTCCCTGTACAATTCGTGTGGGTGCAGTGGCTTTTGGGGGAAAGCTGAGTTTGATTTGAATACAAGACAGATATTTCTTCAGAGTGTGCTGGCAGGTACCACCTGGTTAGGAGGTGGGGTTAGAGATGAAGGGGCTAGGGCCAGAGCCAGGTGTGAGCCAAGACATCCTCTCTGCTCAGTTGCTATCACCACCCTATTTAAGGCAAGGGTGGGTCCCATGTTGCTGGAACAGAAGCCCTGAGGGTTGAGTTAGTTGGCTCCATTCCCTTATAGTGTGTGTTCCTCTCCCTTCCAGCACTGGCCCCCTCAGCCCCAGAGGGGAGCAGTGCTGGAGTAAGAGAGGCTGGGGATGTTTATTTGGCGATAGTCAGTGTATTGGGTGTGGTGGTCTGGCTGCCATCAGAGATCTGTTCTGCTCATGATGTGCTGCCTGTGTAAGTGCCCATAATGGCTGCCCCCTCCCTGCTCAGAGGCCATTTGGTTTTTCAGCTGCCTCAGCATTCCACACTCAGCTTTTCCCTCCGTCATGGCAGCCCTCCCTCCAGTGTGCAGCTGTGAGTGTTTGCTCAGCTCAGAGTGGGGCTTGCAGAAGGGCATTCTAGGGAAACCAATCAGCTAACTGGTGGTTTCACTTGGTCCTTTCCACCCTGCTTTGGGAGAAAGCAGGAAACTGTTCTAACCTAGGACAACTCCTTGAAGGGCATTAATTGCTACTTTGGGATTTATACTCCCAGTGGCCTCAGTCAGGGAAAACAAAACACAGTATTCTTTTGTTTCCATAAGGGCTCTGTTTGCTCTAGGAAAAGGGGTCCATTCCCTGACACAGTATATGCTCCAACTAGTTCCTCCTTCCAGATAAAATGAGATCTTTTTGGTAGACTCAGGATCCTTTCTTGTGTTGTAATGGTAATCATAGTTATTTTCAGTCTCTGCTTTCCTGTACTGATGTAGTAGATTAGAATACATGGTGTAGGCAGACATTTATATTGGTGATTTCAAAGAGATCATTGGCCCACAGATAAAGAGGCATGGATTGGGCAGACAAATACAGGGAATCCTCCATAATGTTGTATTTCAAAAATAGAGAAGAGATATTTCATTCTACAGCCTATGAAAGCAACCTTTGATGAGGTCTTTATTTTCCTTTCTTACTGTAAGTAGAAATTTAATCCTAAATTTCCTACCAGTTTTCTACTTACATCAATTTTTAAATTAAAAAAAAATTTTTGGTCTCATATCTTATTTTTAACTTCTATAAGAATACTGAACGATGGGTCATGCATGAGATAAATATATCTCAGAGCTGCTACTCTTTAAAATTAATGTATTATGTTATTCATGCAACTGTGTAAGGAAGAAGAAAATTATATCTGCATCAGAAGAAGCAACAAAAGCATCTGGGTTTATATTTCTCATGATATACTGTCTCATTCTAAAGAAACATTTAAAAATCTGAAATTTTCCTGCTGCTGCTGCTGCTGCTAAGTCGCTTCAGTCGTGTCCTACTCTGTGCGACCCCATAGATGGCAGCCCACGAGGCTCCCCCGTCCCTGGGATTCTCCAGGCAAGAACAGGAGTGGCTTGCCATTTCCTCCTCCAATGCATGAAAGTGAAAAGTGAAAGTGAAGTCGCTCAGTCCTGTCCGACTCTTAGCGACCCCATGGACTGCAGCCTACCAGGCTCCTCCATCCATGGGATTTTCCAGGCAAGAGTACTGGAGTGGGGTGCCATTGCCTTCCTATTACCCCTCAAATGGCAGTGATCTCTAAGTGATGTATCTTTGTAATTCACTCTTGGACCATTGCTATATTTTGATTCAGCCACAGTTAAGTTCATCATCCAGGGGACGCAACCACACCCTCTTTGAGGAGGTCTGAACTGTAGCCTTGAGCAGGAAGTGCCTCTTTCCAAGCTTGTCCTTTCTTGGATACTGTCCCTTGGGCCAAGACATTATTTAGAGTTCTAACAACATTAAAAAAAAAATAGTTCCTCTCCTTTTATAGCTTAATAATTCTTTATAATAAATCTTATGTTTAATTACAAAAAGTTTCTTTTAGGCAATTTGCTATCTGATTATCATCCATGGTTTCTGAGCTGTAGACAGTAGTCTAGCGTAACAATTAGTTAAAGACTAAGAGTTTTAAAGCCTAAATCAGACTTACAAGTGTGAGGCTAACTGTTTTTAATGTGCCTGTTGAAATTCAAGTATTTGTCTACTGCTAACATCTTTTTCAGGAGTTGTACTTATAAAATACAAGCAATTAAAAGACCCCAAAAGAGGTAACTACAGGTGGCTCCAATGTGCTTTTTTTTTTTTTTGCTTTTGCAGTATTTCTTTAAATTTCTAGGGTATATATATGGTACTTGCCTCAGATAACAAGTAATGAATGACCACGAGAAAAATGAATGCAACCTCTGAAGCCTACTTTGTTCTACTGGGGTTTTCTAATTGGCCTCATCTGGAAGTAGTTCTCTTTGTGGTTGTCTTGGTGTTCTACTTGATGACATTGACAGGCAACCTGTTCATCATTATCTTGTCATACTTGGATTCCCATCTCCACACTCCTATGTATTTTTTCCTCTCAAATCTCTCTTTTCTGGATCTCTGCTATACCACCAGCTTCATCCCTCAGTTGCTGGTCAACCTCTGGGGTCCAGGAAAAACCATCTCTTACACTGGTTGCATGATTCAGCTTTATTTTGTCCTCGCACTGGGATGCACAGAATGTGTGCTTCTGATGGTGATGTCCTATGACCGTTATGCAGCTGTGTGTAGACCCCTGCACTACTCTATCCTCATGCACCCTCGTTTCTGCCATCTGTTGGCTGTGGCTTCTTGGGTAAGTGGCTTTACCAACTCAGCACTTCATTCTTTCTTTACATTTTTGGTACCCCTGTGTGGACATCGCCAAGTGGACCATTTCTTCTGTGAAGTTCCAGCACTGCTTCGACTGTCATGCATTGATACCCGTGCTAATGAGCTAACTCTCATGGTTACAAGCTCCATTTTTGTTCTCATACCTCTCATCCTCATTCTCAGCTCCTATGGTGCCATTGCCTGGGCAGTGCTGAGGATGCAGTCAACAACTGGACTCCAGAAAGTCTTTGGGACGTGTGGAGCCCATCTTATGGTCGTATCCCTCTTTTTCATTCCAGTCATGTGCATATACCTCCAGCCACCATCAGGAAATTCTCAAGATCAGGGCAAGTTCATTGCCCTCTTCTATACTGTTGTCACACCTAGCCTCAACCCTCTAATCTACACCCTCAGAAACAGAGATGTAAGAGGGGCCGTAAAGAGACTAGTGGGGTGAGGATGGTCTGTTTATACTGGTGACATGAATGGTAAAATGGAATATCTCTTCACCAATGGTTTTTCCAGTCATCCACTCATCAATCTTTCATTCACTCAATTAGCACTTAATGAAGGTGTACACTCACAAGGTCACAAAGTTCGTGGTAATAGATATGAATTAGACACAGTCTGTCTTAATACTAATCATTCTTTAGTGGTGATAACAGCCATGTAAAAATGGATCAAACATGAATATTCAGGTTTTAGTGCACAAACATAATAAAAGTATAATTTTCTTAATTGAAAATGAAGTATAGAATTTATTATAAAAATTGACAAAATTCAGGTATAATTCCTTAAAAAAAACCTAGAATATATTGTTTAATTTCTTGCTTTGTAGGCAGAATTTGTTATTCAATTTGTCTTCCATCTTTGGTCTAACGAAAGACATTTTGAAAAACTTTACATGTTTTCTCCAACATTGTTATTCTTTTTTTGAATGCTAGTTAATATTGAGAGGAATTTTGGTCTGTATTCTATAATGTCCCATTATCATTAGTAACAAAGTGACTTGCATGAGTCGTAACAAGAAGTGCTCTCAGTAATGCAGCGGAAGTAAGCGTCTCATATTTCTCTCTTTTTCAAGTTAGTGAGAAGTGTAAAGGAAGGGAAAATAAGTTTAAAGCTGTGCTATATAGCTCATAAAGTAATGGTCATCGTAGGCTAGGTATTGTTAAGTGAAATAAGTGCTTGTAGCACCTGCGTAATCCAAGAAGCAGTAAACAGTATCTAAAGCGACCAAGTGCTAGGCTCTGAAAAGTGTATTGATGAATCCAATGGGTATTTGAAGGAATTACTTGAAAATATATTGGAAAAATTTTATGATAAAAGCTATATGAAAATGGTAGTTTTTTCTTTTCTAAGCTCGATCTGATTTGAATATTTGTGGTTAGAAAGTTCATATGAAAATTAGCATGTATTTTTCAAATAAATAAATAAATGCACTTTGAATTAAAGTAATAGTGTTGTTTCCTATATTATTAATACCATCTCCATCTGAAGTAAATGTACTATGTATATAACATTTTAAACTGCACCATATTGAGATTATTGAGATAAAAAATGGAATAAGGAATAAAGTAAAATCTTGGCAACACCTGAGTTTTGTATGGTTCTTAAATGTCTGTTTTAGTTTTGGGGGCCTCTAAATTTTAGATATGATTGATTCAAGCCCTTTTCCCTAAATTATTAAAAAGAAAAATGTCCCACATCTTTGTCTCAACTTCTCGTGTGGCTCTCATGTACGTTGATTCTGATGTCTGTGTCTTTGCCTTTGTATGTCTGTGAGTTGTTTACTCTAACTAGCAATAAACAATAATATGGGGTATATACATTTGTCCTTAAGCTACTTTCCAAGAAATGAAGAATCAAGAATCATATCTATAAAAGAACTTTTAGTAAATAATTGGGGCCACACAAAAGAACAATCACAGAGCAAAAATCTTTTAAGAACTTACAAGATATAGTTTAGTTCTTTGAACCACCTTGTACTTATGGAATTCTTATTGTTTGTTATACCTCATACAGTACCAGAGTATCTCACTATCTAACTTGAAAAAGCTTTGAAATTTCCCATTTCTTCTTTTCCTTTTATGCTTGAAAAACACAGAAATATCTTTTTGTATGTGTAGACTATTTTTCTTGAAATGTATAAATTTAGTGTTTATGGTTTTGAATCCTAGCCATGTTACTGCAATATTTATTTGTAATCTAAAATAAAGATTACTTTCAAAAAATTCTCCCAAAGATCACCACAGATACTATTGTTTATATTGCTTGTATTTTCATACTTCTTACATGAAACTTTTTTTATCAGAGGCAGGATATAAGTATGTTTTTTTCTCACTTTCTAGATGAGAAAACTGAAGAGAAGAAGATATGAGACTTACCTAAACTTAAGTAACTTGTATATGACAAATCAGGTAACGACAATAGATTTTTACCTGAGTTCCCTTGTTATGGTCAACAACAACTAGGAGATCTGAGACTCTATCATTGCCAACCCTAAACCTCCAACCAATATTTGGTAAATTGACATTTAAACAGCACACATGAATTTGAGTCACAGGCAACTTTACTGAAGAACTGATGATGAAAGCATTTTCTCAGCTAAGAATGGAAGCTAAATGCACTGAAGGATCATCTTCTTTTATCTTAGTAAAATTTTCCTCCTCTTCAGGACAATATCTCCCAATCTTTGCCCACTTCTCATACTGATTCCTGTGCAGCATATTCCCTAAACACATGCTCAATTGTTTGTTCTTAGTGTATCTCAGCAGTGCAGGATTATTGGCACAAATATGCCATCAGATAGTTACAGAAACTAGCTCTGGCTTCCAGTTCAGATTCACTCATTCTCTACTATTTTATTAGCCTCATTGCCATACATTGTATTCTTTTTACAAATATGAAGCTGAAAGGTCACTGGTTATCATATGCTATGACAGCATCAAGTGATTTCAAGCATAATAATTTCAAATACAAATACACCATATTCGAATTACAATTCAACAACAGTAAAACTTCCAGAAAAGAAAATAGTGCAGATTTAGACCTCCATGAGATTTCATAGTGTTAATGTTTCACCACGGGTGCTTTGCCATTCTGTCTATAATTATATAATATTAATTTAAATATTTTTCTGAAATAGTATATATGCTGACCCATCCCTAACTGTTCCTGAGAGTATTTCCTAAAGTGAAGAGCTAATTCAGGATAACAAATTAGATTTAGGTGTTATGTCTCTTAGTGTCCTTTAATCTAAAACCATTTTTCAGTTTTTCTTTGCCTTTAATAGCTAAATATTTCTGAAGAGTATAGGCCATTTATTTTATACAATGTTTTTCAATTTATAGTTGCCTAGTGTTTATGCAGAATTAGAATTTTCCTTTTTGACAATGAGACTCCACAAAACTGATATTGTGTCACCTGAGCTGCATCTTATTAGAAGGAACCTGGTATTTACTTATTCTATTACTGATGATATGAGCTGTGAACACTTGGATAACATGGTGTCTTTTAGGCTTCTCTACTATAAAGTTACTATGTTTATTTGGTAGTTCACAAGAACCTGGTGGGGAGAAGGTCGAAATTAGGCGGAATTCCAATTTCCTTTAATTTTCATCCATAATTTTTATGTATTTATATTTTTATTTTTCCTCCAGCTTTATTGAGGCATCATTGACATACAATATGTTCAAGTTCAAGGTGTACATTGTGATGATTTATACATGTACATATTGCAGATATTTACCAAAAAATAGTTAACCCATCTGTTCTCCCATTTATTATACATTTTTTTTTGTAGTGAGAATATTTAAGATCTACTCTTTTAGTAAATTTGAAGTATATAACACAGTAGGTGGTGCTAGTGGTAAAGAACCTGCCTGGCAATGCAGGAGACTTAAGAGACTAGTGTTTGATTACTGGATGGAGAAGATCCCCTGGAGGAGGGCATGGTTGCCCACTCCAGTTTTCTTGCCTGGAGAATTCCACGGACAGAGGAGCATGGTGGGCTACAGTCCCTGGACTTGCAAAGACTGAAGCGACTTAACACGCACATATTGTTATAGTCACCAGTGTAAATTAGATCTCCAGAAAGTATTTTAGTGCTGAGAATTTGTACTCTATAACCAACATTTTCTGTTCTCCCAAGCAGCCCCTAGTAACCATTCTTTTACTAGCTATTTCTTTGTTTGCCTTTTATTTATTTTTAAATTTCACATAAAAGTGAGAACATACTTGTTTTTGTCTTTCTAATTTATTTTACTTAGCATAACACCCTCAAGTTTCATCTATATTTTTGCACAAGGCAAGATTTTCTTCTTTCTCAAGGTTGAAGGATATTTCACTGTATGTAAGCTATTCTTTATCCATTCATCTTTTGATAGATTCTTAACTATTGTGAATAAAGCTGCTCTCTCTGTTTTTCTGTGCTAATCTTGCTAAAGGTTTGTCAGGTTCATCTTTCAAATAAACCAACTCTTAGTTTTGTTGGTCTTTTCTGTTGTTTTTCTTGTATCTCTATCATTTATTTCTGCTCTTTGTTATTTTCTTTCTTGTTTCTAACTTTGGGCTTTGTTTCTTTTTCTAGTTACTTGAGATAAAGATAGATTGCTTTTTGTAATTTTTTCTTTTTATCTTTATAAACTTGCCTATTAGAATTGCTTTTGCTGCATCTTGCAAGTTTTGGTATTTTGTATTTCCATCTTCATTTGTCTTAAGATATTTTTGGTCCCCCCCCCCCATTTTTTTGACCAATGGTTGTTCAGGAGTATGTTGTTTAGTTTCCATTAGTTTGTAATTTTCCAATTGTCATCCTGTAATTGACATCTAATTTCTTATGTTTCTGGTAAGAAAAGATACTTGATATGAATTCAGTCTTCTTACATTAGCTAAGGCTTGTTTTGCAACTTAACATACGTTCTATGCTGAAGAATAATCTGTGTCCACTTGAAAAGAATGTGTGCACTGCTGCTGTTGGATGAAAATTTAATCTACCAACTGTCTAACAAAGAATTCAAATAATCCTTTAAAAAATTCAGTGAAGTACAAGAAAACAGAAGTATACAACTAAATAAAATTAGGAAAATATTATATGAACAAAATAAAGTTCAACAAAAAATGGTATGGAA